>NC_133326.1:155887612-156150112 GCF_042186555.1 Aquarana catesbeiana | reverse complement strand
TGTGGAATGACTTGAAGATTGCAGTCTACAAATGGTCACCATCAAATTTAACTGAATTTGAGCAGTTCTGCAAAAAGAGTGGGAAATATTTATAAAGCCTAGATATGCAAAGTTAACCTCCCTGGCGGCATGATTATTTGGGATTTTAGGTGCTGAAAGCGGTACAATTATTTTGCATGGAAATTTGGCGTTTTATATTGTAGGCCTGTAATTCTTAACAATAACACACTTAAATCTGTCCAAACAAGAGTCTAGTAGATATCCCGGGTATGATGAAGTTTGAAACACAAAAACATAAATTATAATATAATAAATAAATATAAATAATTAAAAAAAATAATAATATAATAATAATAAAATAAATTTCCCCACGATTCACTATCGCTCAATTCTGCAAGTGTTCTAATTTACTATCGCTGTTTTCTAGCTGATCTAAAGCCACTTTTTGGTTGCTATGGACAATCTCCAGTTTCCAGGCAGAAAGAACAGTATATATCATATAAAACTGCATGCAGGGCATGGGCCAAAGCACTGGGGACAAAAGGGATGTGAAATAATTTCATACAGTACTGTAATCTGTAAGATTACAGTACTGTATGTGTTATGGTTTTTACATTTTTTTTTTAATTTGCCACCAGGCTCCGCTCCCATGCGTCGCGCCGCTCGCAGGGAAAGGAGCCTAGCACAGAGAGGCTTCGGAGGAGGACAGAGCCCGCGGACACTGCGGGGGACATCGCAGGATCCTGGGGACAAGGTAAGTAAAGCCGCACCAGGATCCTGAGATGTAATCCCGAGTGTGGCTCGGGGTTACCGCTAATGGGACTGAAATTTAACCCCGAGCCACACTGGGGATTACCGTCAGGAAGGCTACTAGAGACAGGCTGTAATTAAAGCAAAAAGTGGTTCAACAAAATACTGACATAAGGCGGGTGATCCTTTTTCCAACTCATTATGGCATTTTGGTGTTATATCTTGCACTTAGATGTTATAAGTTGCACTAGTAAATGCAGCTGAATAAAACAAAAAACAGTGTCTGTCTTAATTTCAGGCTGCAAAGCAACAAAATGTGATTAAATTTGAGTACCTGGATTGAAAACTGGCTACAGGGGTGAGTGATAAATGGTGAGTACAAAGGGTGGTGATAAATGTTGAGTACTTGGAATGGTCTGGTGTACCCCCCCCCCCCTCCGGTATCTGTCCTGGGACCAACCCTGTTTAATTTATTCATAAACAATCTAGAGGATGGGATAAACAGCTCAATCTCAGTATTTGCGGATGATACTAAGTTAAGCAGTGCAATAACTTCTCCACAGGATGTGGAAACCTTACAAGAAGATCTAAACAAAATAATGGGGTGGGCAACTACATGGCAAATGAGGTTTAATGTTGAAAATGTAGGGTAATGCATTTGGGTACCAAAAATATGAACACAAGTTACTCGATAGGGGGAGAACCTCTGGGGGAATCTAGTATGGAAAATGACCTGGGGGTCCTAGTAGATGGCAGGCTCAGCAATGGCATGAAATGCCAAGCTGCTGCAAGCAAAGCCAACAGAATATTGGCATGCATAGAAAAGGGCATTCACTCCAGAGATAAAATTATAATTCCCCCACTCTACAAGACTGTGGTCCGGCCGCATCTTGAGTATGCCATCCAGTTCTGGGCACCAGTCCTCAGGAAGAATGTGCTGGAACTGGAGAGAGTCCAGAGAAGGGCAACAAAGCTAATTAAGGCAATGGAGGATCTCAGCTATGGCAAAAGACTACAAGCATTGAACTTTTTCTCCCTGGAGAGGAGACGCTTGAGAGGGGATATGATATCAATGTTCAAATATTGTACTGGTGACCCTAGCATAGGGAAAAAACTATTCAGTAAAAGGGAATTCAAAAAGACACATGGCCATTCACTAAAAGTGGAAGAGTGCGTAGAGGTTTCTTTACTGTTAAAGCAGTGGTATCAACAGGGAGCGTTGATAGTTTTAAAAAAACTATTAGATGGGTACCTTAACGACCACAACATACAGAGGTATATGATGTACTATTGACATAAACACATACACACACACACATAGGTTGGACTGGTGTCTTTTCTCAACCTCACCAGCTATGTAACTATTACCGTATTTATCGGTGTATAACACGTCCTGGCGTATAACACGCACCCCAAGTTTAGGAGGGAAGTTTAAGGAAAAAAACTTTTAGGAGGGAAGTTTAAGGAAAAAAATTTACATTTTAAATGCCCATCAATGCAGCCTTGCACAGCGACCATCTGCAGCCTTGTCCAGTGTCCACCTGCAGCCTTGTCCAGTGTCCACCTACAGCCTTGTCCGGTGTCCACCTGCAGCCTCCATCTGCAGCCTTTCCCAGTGTCCGTCTGCAGCCTTGCCCAGTGTTCATCTGCAGCCTTGCTCAGTGTCCACCTGCAGCCTTCCACAGTGTCCGCCTGCAGCCTTGCCCAAAATTACAGCATGTTTGGTTTTTAAATTTGCCGCTGCCGAGATATTCAGCTCCTCTCCCCGCCGACATACATACATAAATACATACATACAGCGAGCCGAGTGTACTGTGTACTCTGCTACTCGGCTCCACTTGCAGTCACGCCCCCATCCCGCCCCTTGGCCTGGCTCCTATGATAAACACAACATCGGTCCAATGTCGGGATGTAAAGGCTAGGAGACGGGACTGGGCGTGACTGCGAGCGGAGCAGAGTAGCCAAGTACACTGTCGGCGGCGCTCCTCTTGCCCACAAACAGTGGGGGATCGGCGTATAACACGCACCCACGATTTTACCCTGATTTTAAGGGGAAAAAAGTGCGTGTTATACGCCGATAAATACAGTATTTTAAAGGGGGGGTGATTCTTTTCTATACCCCACTCAAACAGAGAAAAAACTCATAGTGAAATACCATTTAACATGAGTTATCAAGCGCATTAAATGCGCAACTTACAGGATATTTGGCAAAGACAGGCATCAGCAAAAAACATCTGAGTATGCCACTGTGTGGCGTGCGTTCCATGGAGGCGGAAACTGCGTACTTCCGGTTCGTGGTAACCAGTGACGCAATTTCCACCTCCATGGAACGCACGCCACACAGCGGCGAACTCGGATGTTTTTTACTGATGCCGGTCTTTGCCAAATATCCTGTAAGTTGCGCATTTAATGTGCTTCACTGAGTATTTCACTGAGTTTTTCTCTGTTTTCCTATCTATGGAGTGTGGTATATCCTTCCTGTCATAAAATATCTTCTTGGAAGAGTGTGCTGAGGAACCATCCTGCATATCCCCAGATCATTAGATCACTGTTTTTTTTATCCCAGGCTGCGAAGCTGAAGTTCTAATACTTCTGGTGAGTGGAGTCATCGAAGGGGGAGTCACCTAACTCGTTCAAAGTTTTGAAGCACCTTGCACTTTTTACAAAAGCACCTAAGCACTTTTCAGATTTTGTGTTTTTTATGTCACAATTATATTGATGTATAAGGCACCATTTATTAGGATGTATATTGTTTAGGCTGTCAGCGCTGTTTTATACTTTACATTGCTTTAAGGTTTTCTTACCTTTGTGCAGCAGCTGCAGTCTCATCATTGTCCATTTGTATTCATTTTTCATTTGTTTTTATTTTTGATTTAACACTTCAGCGAGAGTTTTTGAATTAGATTTATTTTTTTCTATACTCACTGTATATAACTCCCAGTTACTGGTTGTTAAACCAACAATAGTGAATAGTTAGATGTCAGTTATCATGTGATTGGCCCAATGCTCTAACATGGAGGTGAGGAGACAGTCAGTTCTATGTAAGATTTGACTTATATCCTTACTTGAGCTTACAATGTTTTTCCTTGATCCCCAGTGCTGTAGGAGAGAAAAAGCAAAAGTATATGGTCTAAAAATGGGGGAAATCCAGTGAATCCTTGCAAGGGGAAAACACAGGTTCTCTTTAAAGTATACCTGTCATGAGAAACATATGGAGACTATTGCTGGCTGCCTGAAAAAGCTGGCTTTGTATGACTGGTTATAGGATAAGGTAGAAAGTTCACAGTCTGACTCAGAAGCTGAAATTAGCATATAAAAATGATTCTTTGACTTGCTTTTTATTATCACTTTTCTTTCCCGTTCTCATCTGTTTTATAATTGTTAGTCTTTACCAACTCTTTTAATTCTTTTTACTTTCTTATTCTCTTGTATTTTTTTCCTAGCAATATGAGTTGTCAAAAGATGGGTCTGCAACCAAGATTATGTTACACCTTTATCCTATGTTAATGGAAATTCAACACTGTATATAACACATCTCAGGATTAAACAGTGCCTAGCTACACTAACAATAGGTTTTGAATATAGTGATATGACTTCACTTTATTAAATATTTGAAATGCTTTCTTGTCAAACAAGTGCATTTTCATATCATTGAATGCAATGTTTTTACAACCTAAATAAACTTTGATTCCACGAATATAAAAAGTACAACAGCACATATTTAGATAGTATTCGAGTTGCCTTCTCATATTTGTTAGTTTATTTTAGGTTTGGGTTTATGATTATATTATTCAAGTACGGTAAATCTTAACATGCCCTAGCAAGGTACGGTTGCTTCACTCTCCACTCACGTTTTCATCATGTCTGTCTTTTAAAAGAGTGCCATTGTATGGCAACTATAAAATTATGACCATCCTGCCATAGATTAGATGCATGAACTACCTTAGGGAAGTGATAACACATGGATGTTCCATCCTCCATTTCAAGTCTTTAGGTGGCAATGTCCCGTAGATGTGTAGGCACAAAGCAGTCACGTTCATGTATCTGTGCTACCCTTTAGACCTTTAAATACAAACAGGCTCCTTGGCCTTATTCATGCTGGTGTATGGAGGAAAGAAAAGCTTCAGGCACACTGTCGGGAAACCAGTAGAGAATAAAAAGGGATTTATAATCTTTATGATTACTATTTCTCGAGAGAAGCCATGAAGTTGTTAGATCATCTCCCAGATTGTGCAATTGGTATTTCATTTCTATAGGAACCTCAACAGTAACTGCAAGACTAGTCTTAATCCCCAACTCTAAAACACAGAAGAAAAAAAAACAGTACTGAAAGACTGGTCATCTACCTTCTCATTCATAGTCCAGCACAGATTTTGTTTATGTTGTAATGATAGTGCCTTTATGAATAAGTGTTTCAAGCAGTGTATGTGATTGGTACATCATAATGCATGCCTTGCTTTGAAGACTTATGCCTCATACACACGATGAGATTATCGGACAAATGATTGTCTCCTTTTTTTGTATGATAGTCTCATATGGAAAATAAAGAGATTATTAAAGTTACAAAAATTCTTGTATGATGTAATGTGTTGTATTGTGTTGTAATGTATTGCTTCGTTTTTGAGCATGCATGCTCTTGATATTCCATTTAACTTCGGCGAATACAGCACTGATTAAACGAAAATCGTACAATCTAGTATCGTACAAGAAAAATGTTGTGCTTGTCCCTTCAGATATTGTTGGATGAACTGTTGTGATCAGCTCTTGAAAGTTGTGTACTAATTATCAAATTATTGTAATACAAAAGCGATTTTTGCAATCCGATTTTCTGATCGTGTATACTAGGCATTACAAGCTCATTAATGTGAGCAGTGCACCACTCCAGCAGTGTGGCCTCCAGGCCTTTCCATATCCATAACCCCTTCTCCACAACTGCAGCTGACAAATGTAGTTTCTGGGCAGGCAGTTACAACACAAAGCTGTGAAATACTGCCAACTGCGATGAGCACACTCTTAACCTTACCCTACACAGAGATTTTCCAAGTCGTGGCTCGTGGGTTAACACAGTGGTTCTTCAAAGAGAAGTTCTTAATTTCTAGTTAGGTCATTAAGAGATTCAGATTAACGATTTTTAAAGGAATATCACCCTTTCTTCACCTGCAGCGTTTTATGATACACAGAGCACAGATTTGATGATTCTTCTAGCTATCACTGATTATATGGACTTTTGATAGGGGACTTTAAGGTTCTACTTCTGCATGTTTTACCTTCAATCTGTTTAATGACTTTAAAAGTTTTTGTCATTTATTTGTTCTAGCGCTGCATTATTCGCATATACTATTATCTGTGGAGTCTGTATCTTGACTTTTGAAGTGCTGGCAGCTGAATTCCGTTTTCTTTCTCTAGCGCAGCGTCAGCTTCTCCTTGTTTTTGCTTTATACAATTTTTAAATATTATTTTAATGAAAAGAAAAGTGGTGCAGGAAATATTTCCAGAAAATAAATTATAACACAGACATAAGCAACAGTAAAATAAAAGGGTTTAAAAGTGAAAAAATACTTAAGTGGAGTCTGTATGGTCTTTAGTTCAGTGCAGATTTTGGATTAACACCAACAAAAAAGAACAACACACTCCTGCGCTAGAGTCAGCTGACTGTGTAGTGTCACAAGTGCCTATTCAATTCATGGATAATCTCATAGATGCCTTGCTGCTCTCTAGGACTGGGGTTGTCCTGACAGTGCTGTGAGAATAGAAAAAGAAAAGAGGTCAGACCACGTGTTTTGCTCGAATCACTGAACCTGGGAGTGGATGAGACCCCTCAGTCTGACGCATTTAAAAGGACTGGCCTTCTTCCTCAGAGGCTCTAAAGAAGAAGGCTAGTCCTTCACAACGCATCAGCCTGAGGGGTCTCATCTAGGACCCCCCACTCCCAGATTCGGTGATTCGAGCAACCGATGAGAGATGGTCACACATGTGGCCTGATGAGCATGTTTTTAACTTATGTTTGTGAGTAGATATCTTTATGATTTTATTCATATCTTTTAATAAATCTGATGGATAATGCACTAGGCCAGTGCGCCCTCTTTTCTCTTTCTATTCTCACAGATTTTGGATCACATGCAGAGTAAATCCCATCTGATATGGCAGAGCCACTGGCCCTCATTAATGACTCTAAGGGGTTGATTTACTAAAGCCATATTGACTGTGCACTTTGCAATGTGCAGTTGCACTCTACAAAGAGCAGTTGCTCTAGAGCTTAGTAAAAGAGCAGAAGCTCTACTGACTTCCATCATCCAATCACGTGCAAGCAAAAATGCATTTTTTAAAATTTTCCTTGCATGTGATTGGACATTCTTTGCAAAGTGAAGCCTTACCTCATTTACTAAGCTCTGGAGCAATTGCACTTGCAGAGTGCAACTGCACTTTGCAAAGTGCACAGTCTAGTTGCCTTTAGTAAATCAACCCCAAAGTATTTCTTTATAGTTGCAATGATGAGAAGGGACATTGGGACAATTTACTAAAGCTAGAAGGTGCAAGATCTGGTGCAGCTCTGCATAGAAACCAATCAGCTTCCAGGTTTTTTTTTTGTCAAAGCCTAATTGAACAAGCTGAAGTTAGAATTGGCTAATTGGCTACCATGCAGAACTTCACAAGATTTTGCACTCTCCAGTTTTAGTAATTCAACATCATTGCCAAATGTTGCAGAGCTATTTCCACCCTAACAAAGGGTCAGCAAGACCTGTAGCAAGTTTGAAAGTGAAAGTGTCATGTACTAGGTTGGTGGCCGAGGCGCTGAAAGGACTCCCCTTGCGGCTAAATGCTGAAGGTGGTACAGGGAATGCAGTGCCCAAAAAGCACGGTTTGCCAGTTACTGTAATCTGAAGATCTGATCACCAGAAGGTAGCTGGAAGAAGCAGGATGCACTGTAAGGCAGGTGTGCTTGGGTGGTGTAATGTTTGTGTAGAATCACTGTGACCCTTAACCCCTTTCTCTTGATGCATGCTGGGGTAGGGGCTGTACCAGGAAGTCAGTCACGAGTGTGTGTGGGACTGGAAGCAGCCGCATGATACTTAGAGGGAGACCTGTTGTATTACGACTCCTCCATGTAAGAATGTACATCACTTTCTGAGTGAGTAATAAACCTTTCCCTGGTTAAAAAGTGCATTCTGCCTGTGTGTAACTTGCTGAGCAGATACTGGCAGCATTACTAGCAACACCCTGAGAGACTCCGTGTCGAAGGGACATAACAGTGGCGACGAGGATTGTGGAGTTTAGCACACATGGCTTTCATAAGGGTTTATTCAACCATTTGATCCTGCTGCTGAATCATGGAGCTCCTAGGTGGAGAGGCAGGAGCAGTATATGGAAGCAAACAGTGTGGCTGTAGAGAAGCAAGTTGCAGTTTTCCTCATAGCATTGGGTCAAGCTGCATATGGCACTCTCAGAGACCTCATTTCTCCAGACAAGCTGGCCTCTAAGCCCCTGCCTGAGTTAATCCAGAAGCTACATGAGCACTACAATCCAAAGCCATTAGAAATCGCAGAGCGGTTTAAATTCTACAGTAGGAGGCAGCATGCCGGGAGGACATAAATACTTATAAAATTGCTTTACGTAAACTAGCTGCCACTTGTCATTTTGGATACTACCTGCAGACGGCTCTCCGCGACATGTTTGTCATGGGACTCTGCGACCCAGCCATACAGAAACGTTTACTCGCAGAATCTGACTTGACTCTGGCGAAAGCCACGGACCTTACTATGGTCATGGAGTTGGCTATATGGGACGCCACCCTACTGAAGGCGCCACCTGAACCTCCTGCAAGCCAGGGAGAAGAAATATTCCACACTGCTATCACCCGACACCCACGATGGCCGTCCCCTAATCAACCTAAACCTTGCCACCCTAATTCTTCTGTCTCTAGGACCCCAAGTTGCTACCGTTGTGGTAACACTTCTCACAGTGCACCTGCTTGCAAGTTCAAGGATGTTGTTTGTTTTCTTTGTGGAAAGACTAGTCATATTGGGCGTGTTTGCTGCAGTTCCCGCTCCCTGAACACTACCATAAAAGGTAGACGCAAACAGACATTTCATGTGGATACTGACAATAACGGCTCCAGCTCTGATGAGGAGATCTGTGTCCAGCATGTTGGACTGTTTCGGGTAGCTGGGAACACTCCTGCAATAAAAGTGGATGTCACACTCAATGGTTGCCTTGTCACCATGGATGTTGATACAGGGGCGGCTGTGTCTGTCATTTCATGGACTAATTTAAAGGTATCAGGTCTGTCCCTGCCTATGCAACGTACAAATCTCACACTACAAACCTACAGCAAGGAACTGCTACAGCCCTTAGGTTATGTGAAACCCATTGTGACATCAGTCAAACTCTACACCTTTATGTTGTAAGTAAAGGAAGTCCTCCACTGTACGGTAGGGACTGGATCAAAGCCCCGGGTATGCCCCCTCTTGCCATTGCACAATGTACATTGCTTTCTGAGGTAGACCATTGGGTGGAATCCCTGAAGTCATGCTTTAAGGAGGTTTTTGAGGACTCTGACAGACTTGGCAGCAGGGCAGACTGGAAGCAGAACCAAGAGCCAGGCCAGGGGTCATACACAGTGGATCAGTCAGAAGCAGATTCAGGTAGCAGAACTGGAGCAAGCCGGGGTCATACACAGTTAGACAGACAGCAGCAGAGTCGGTAAGCCAAGCCTGGGTCAAATACAACAGAGCATGCAGGAGCAGAGTCAGAAGTACAAGCTAGGGGTCAAACCAGGAGATCAGGATAAGCAGGTCAAGGCAAGCCGGGTCGGTAACAGGAGGTACAAGGATCAGGATACACAGAAGCACAGGAAACACAGGGGAGCTGACGATAATCCAGCAATCTAGTGCTCACAGCAGTAGGTTTTTATAGGCCAGTGAGCACATTTGTCACATCGCGCAAGCGCATTCACCGGTTTGCGCCACCACGCATCTGCGCCACAAGGCGCCATCTGTTGCCTTATGAGTTTATGTGAAATCTCCATTAATAGCTGCAAAATATTGTAATTATGGATTTATTTAATTTAGCTTGTATCTATGTGGGGTGTAACATATTATCTTAGACCAGACAATTCGGTGCCTAGGCTTGTGTACCTAAACAATAGGACCCAAACCTCATTGTTCTACACATATTCACTTCAAAGGATCCCATGTTTGGATATGCAATGAAGGGAGACCAACCCGCAATCAATACTTTACTTCCCGGGAAAAGGTCACGTTAATCTCCTGCTCAGAATAGTCACAAGGATTTGCATTAAAGGGGGCTGACTTATGCAAAGTATAGGGATTGGAGATGTAGCCAGTCCTTAACCAGGAATAGGAAAGCCCACCAATCAGAGCCACGCCATGCCAACCAATGAGGCATCAGCCTGTAATGATATACACAGACACACTCTCTGGTAGGGAAACACACGCACTCTCTGGTAGAGCGGTCACCCGAATCGAACCTTTGTGGGTCATAGCCGGGTTATTATGGGAAACGTCTCCCTTCTTCTAACTAAATATGTTTTTCTTGGGGGGGGGGCGTGGCCAGGTAGCTGATGTAGTCGGACATGCACTCGGTTCTCTCCGCTGAAACTCCGTAATTCTATCCTGAAGACATACCGCACAACCTCGCAAACCAGATCTGCCGGTTCCCAAACAACTCCCTGAGCACTACCCAGTGATCGGAGACACGATCGCTGCCCGATGTCAGCCACAAGAAGGCAGAACGCGGCCCGGACCGTGGACAGCATGGCCCAAAATGGCGCTCAAGCACAGCGCTCTGCCAATGAACTTCTTAGAGAAGCTGCAGAAAAGCTGTTTTCCAAGTCCCTTACCACTGATCCAGCTACTGCACCAGGCACACCGGAGGACTCGTCCGGAGGTAGTTCGGAGGCTGATGACACAGTGCCCCTGGAAGATGCAGGTGGATCCGGATTCCCATGGTACGCAGTAAGTACTCCAGGGGGAGGCTCCACTAGGCCTCATGCCCCCATCAGACCCGCTGCTGGCAATGAACCCTCACTTGGAGACATTTTTGCGGCTATAAACTCATGTAGTGCCTCTCTGACAACCCTGACAACAGAGATAAAAGGGGTAAAAGCTGAAATTTCTTTTTTGAGACAAGATACCTAAAAACTCAGGGAAAGAGCCTCAGCATTAGAGGGAAGAATCAGCTCCATAGAGGATGATATGGTGCCTATGCAAAGGGATCTCACTTACAACAATCATCTCCTCACACAGCACTCCTCTTGTTTAGAGGAATTAGAGAATAGAATGAGAAGAAATAATATCAGAATGATCGGGCTACCAGAAAGAATGGAAGGAGAGCTCGCAACTGGCGCGCTAACCCTCATGATGGATAAAGTACCGCTTCCAGAGGTTTCCTCTTGCTCTTCAGTTTCCACATGTTCAGGCGGAGACAGCTGCTGATTTTCCTACCGAACTACCTGTTCTACCTTTTTGTGAAGTTGTTAAGACACTAAAGTGCACTTCCACTGTTGCCCCCAAGAAGGTCCGTTTCAGACCTACCATTGCCCTTTGGCAACACAGTTTGGCCACGTTGGCCAGTTTATTTTTGTTGTCTTACCTCATTGACTATTCCACCTCGTATTCTACACCATTAATGTCTCTATAGTTGTGTCCTGCTCCCCCTCTCTGTGTTCTGTCACTGGTCGGTTCTACTGACACCTAATTGCCATTTCTCCACAGGTCACTTGGGACAATGTCTTCCTTTATTCTGTTCATACCTTTTATATACCCAGTCACATTGCACTATTATCTAAGAATACCTTTGGTTTTACTTTTGTACTGATACAATGTCCAAGTTAACCAGAATTTTGTCCTGGAATGTCCAGGGTCTGAACAATCCTGTTAAACGCTTGGCTGTGCTTCACACAGTTAAGAGCATTAACGCGGATGTGATTTGTTTGCAGGAGACTCACTTCTCCCTGACGTCCACTCTTCAATTTGCTATACAACAGTTTGGTTATCAATATCATGCTACTTACTCGGTGTACTCGAGGGGAGTGAGTCTCCTGGTGAAAAGTGGTACACAGTTTTCAGCTGCGGAAGTTAAAATTGACCCAGATGGTCGGTATATTTTTCTTTCTTGCTCCCTGTATGGGACTAAATGTATATTGGCGGGGTTGTACATTCCAGCTCCATTTTCAGCCAGCATCCTCAAAAACCTAGCAGAATTTATGTCACGCTTACCGGGCATGCCTGGAGGGGGGACGGGCCACAGAGACACTGTGGTCTTACCCCCATTGCTCGCCTCCTTTCAGAGATGGGTCTTACTGATCTCTGGAGAATGCGCAATCGGGAGGCCAGGGTGTACTCATGTCAATCTGCCTCAGCAGGGGGTCTATTTAGAATTGATATGGGGCTAGGGAATGACATCTTGTTGTCACTGGTGGAATCCTCACAATACCATACCAGACAGGTGTCAGATCACTCCCCATTTTCAATAGATTTGATTCTGGGGGCAGTCAAAAGTAAGTCTATGCGGAAACTTAATCCCTTCTGGCCAGTGCTTATCCCGGACCCTGACCTAATACCAGGGCTACTTACGCAGTTTTTCAGACATAATACAATTTCAACAACTATAGACACGGTGTGGGAAACGGCACAAGCATATTTGCGAGGGCAGTTTATCCAAGTGATATCTAGGATCAAAACTTCTACCAATAAATGGGAGCAATCAATATTGGAAGAAGCGCATCGCTCAGAGGTAAATTATATAGCTGACCCCACTAATGACGCGAAAAGGTCATGGTTGGCAGCTCAATCCATGCTTAGGGACTTATCCCTACAGTTGGCAGAAAATAAAAGATTTTTTCTACAACAGAGTCACTTTGAGGAAGGGGAAAACACAGGTCATATGTTAGCCATGCTGGCCAAATCGCAGCAGTCATCCTCTCTCGTAGGGGTTGTAAATGACACACAGGGTATGCCATGCTACACCACTAAATCCATCATAGATGTTTTTAAGCAATTTTTCCAAGATGTTTATTCTTCAAAAGTTCAACCCTCCCAGGAAGATATTTGTTCTTTTTTAGACAAATATCCCATTCCCTGCCTGTCTGATTCAGACTCGGCCTTGCTCAGTGCCCCTTTGACAGAGGAGGAACTGTTGGAAGCCTTAGCTCACGCACAAAATAACCGGGCTCCTGGGGGCGGATGGTCTTCCATCAGAGGTGTATAAGCGTTATTCATCACAACTCATCCCAATCCTCCTAAAAGTTTACAACCAGGCTTTTAGAACAGGATCTCTCCCTACATCTATGAACGAGGCCATTATTTTAGTACTGTTAAAACTTGGCAAAGATGCTTTATCGCCGGATTCGTATAAGCCTATTTCCTTACTTACAATTGATGTCAAACTATTGGCCAGGGTTCTGGCTAATAGACTGGGCAAATGTATCCAGCAGGTCATCCACAGGGATCAATCCGGCTTTATACCGACAAGATCCACATCTCTGGCTAATAGGCTGGGCAAATGTATCCAGCAGGTCATCCACAGGGATCAATCCGGATTTATACAGAGAAGATCCACATCTCAAAACTTACATAGGTTATTCCTGACTCTACAAGTTCCCACTGACAATCCAGGTAATAGGGCCATCTTCTCTTTGGACACCGCTAAGGCGTTGGATAGCGTCAAATGGCCTTATTTATGGGAAGTGTTGACCAGATTTGGTGTAGGCACACCATTTTTAAAATGGGTCCAATTATTATATAGCTCCCCATCAGCAGGAATGTGTGTTAATGGAGAAGTGTCTGACCCTTTCAGGCTACACAGAGGCACGGGACAGGGGTGCCCACTGTCACCCCTGTTATTTGCCCTCACCTTGGAACCCTTAGCCATACATAAAGCGCAGGGCAATAAACCTGCACGTATTAGTCTGAACTCCTTACAATTACATAAGGACCAGGGTGGAATGGCGGTGCCACACGCCAGATACTATTTTATAGCCTCCCAGCTACAAAACTTGGGCAATTGGGGGGGAATAGATTCTTCAGATCCTATTAGATCTCTGCTCGTTCCAAATGAATCTAATCTTTCTGCCCTAACCCATCTAGAAGCAGGTCTTACACATATGCCAAGCACCCTCCCCTCAATAATATTATTGAATACCTTATGGAAATATATTAGGACTCATTTCAGAATAAAGGGGATATGCTCCTTCACTCCCATATGGAGAAATAAATACCTGAAGGAACTCTTCAAGCTTGAGGATTTTCGTGCATGGGAAGAGGCAGGCATTCACTACATCACACAAGTGTATACCGGAATCATTCCTAAATCCTTCTCAGATATCAGAGACGAATTCTCCCTTCACAGGAATCAATTTTATAAAAACCTCCAATTGAGGCATGCAATTCAATGTGAGGGTAGAATATCTTCTCTTGTCCCGATGCAACATCCTTTGATGAACGATGTCTTGCTGACAGATGAGAGGAAGGGAATGATATCTAGGGTATACACTAGGTTGCCTAATCTCACCCATGAAGCTAGCGCACTCCCCTGCAGACAAGGGTGGGAAAGAGACTTGGGACCTATTGATGGAGACATATGGGAATTGTGTATAACATCTGCACCTTTGGTATCGGTATCTGCGTCACAAAGATTATCTCATCTTTATTTACTGCATAGGGTATACAGACCTCCAACTAGAATACATAAATGGGGACTTAGAGAAACCCCGTTATGCCCGAAGCGATGTGGCCATAATGGTGATCTATTACATATGATGTGTCCAAAGCTCTTCAGGTATTGCCAATTTATTCTTAACACTATTACACAAGTGTACCAGTTTCCAATACCACAGGATCCGGTTGTATGCCTACTTGGTGCCTTAGAGATTCCCTCTCTCTCACCAGGCGGTCACAGCGCTGTATTACGTCTATTATATATTGAAGGCAAAGCTATTGCGAGACTATGGATAACTCAGAGGGTACCAACGGGTAGACAATGGGTGGAATAGGTGAATAGATTGCTTATACGCAAGAAGCTTACTTATCAAGACCGTAATGTCCTGAAGAAATTCTATACTATGTGACAACCATGATTGGATACGCCAGGCTTAGGCCCAAATCAGTTGGTGATGGATAGACTTTGAGAAATGTAAGCATGAGAATGGAGGAGCTCGAGTATGTTATGTCTAGGGAAAGCGCATATGCATGAGGTGGATTGCGAAAGGTACCGAGGTGGAGGTACCACACTCTTTGACAAATTTGACTGTTTAGATAAATTTCTTCCCCATAGGGGTACAGTTGCTTCATCTCTTTTCTTGATATATTAATCTCCACATGTGTTAATTGGCTATATTCATGCTCAGGACACACAATCCAATTTAAGTGCGCAGCATAATATACTACTTATATATTCATAGAAGTCTATGTTGTCATATACTTGTAAATGTATACCTTGACTGTATATAAATGTAGCTGTGTCTGCAATTATTACTACACATGTTCTCTAACTGTATGTACATTTACTGGTTTTGTACAATAAACTCTTTTTCTGATTTAAAAAAAAAAAATATGTTTTTCTTAAGTCTTTTATGTCCTACTACTTGTTGAATAAAGTTTTAAGGAATATACTCTGTATTCCTTCATTTAATCCATGATTTTTACCCTTTCCCTGTACAAATAGATAGTGTGTATTAATCTAGGCCTACTTTACTATATACCAATACATTTTTGTTATTGTGTTAAAGCTTTCACTCATGGTGATCATATCTGAGAGCTATTAAATCTCAAATATATTATACAGGTAACAAGACTTTTCTGTAAAGAGCCTGTGTTTGTGCAGCTTTCATTATTGTGCAGCGTATCCAGGTTCCTTTGCCATCCTGAACCTGTTTTACAGTATTGCTTTGCATTTGTTTAGTAAACTGCAAGTTACACTTTCTCTCCAACTGGTCATGCTGCCAAATACCCATCCCGTAAAACAACCTTATTAAAATTCTGTGAAGTGAATGAATCATAAAGTCTCTTATAGAATGTATCTGTGTAAATCACACAATTCAATCACCCCTCCCGCGCTATATGACCTTCCATCTAAACGCAATTTTGTTTTTAGTTTTGAATTAAGTGATGAGTGGTTAAAGATGGAAAGGCCTGGGAAAAAAAACTGGATGAAATTGGGGAAAAAAACTGTTTTTTTGGAAACATTTCCACTGTGCAATTTCTGCTGAGACCAAAGCTGCAATTTGCAAATAATGTGAGAAGAAATATTCTTTTGCAAGTGCTACAAGAATGATAAAACACATGCTTGCAGGCCAGAAGTGTCCTAAAAACAATTAAAAATACTTTATGAAATTACAATGATTAGGACCATATAGAAATGCAAGTAGCTTTTCCCTCCAGAGTTCTCATTCCAGAAACACCCTTTCTGCTGCTTCTGGATCATCACAAATTTTAAAAAGCAAGTTTAGTTTATTTACTGAATAAGATACTTATATTTCAAGCAAAATATGCTCATTTTTTTTTTCTTTAAATTTTTTTTTCTCATGGCTTTAAAATTCCTGGAAATTCTGGTTCAAACCCCTTTTTCTGTGTCTTGTTGGTGAGATTTCTCTTCTTTTTCTGTTTAAAAGGCATAACCAGAAGTGAGGAAATCCCATCTTATGGCCAGTACACACAGTCCAAAAAATGCTTTGGAAGCGATTGTACAATAATCTGATCGTTAGTACAGCTTTCTTTTTTTTTTTATAAATCTTTTTATTTACTTTCCTTAACAGACAAACAGACAAAACAAAACACAACAAAACATCATACACATTGAACCTAAAATATATTAATACAATATCAAGATCATCCTTCTATCACCAATGGCCCAAGCATCCCTTATACAACAATACCCATATTATGATTTATGACCCCCATCGTCATTAGATGCCGTGTACAGTTTGTCCAGCCACTTTGCCCAGACTTTATCGTACTTACTAGGGCAACCCCTATTAATATAGCTGTCTTTATACAATGGGAGATTATTATTTATCAATTGTTTCCAGTGTAGAAGTGCAGGAGAGCAAAGTTTATTCCAATGCATAAGAATGGCTTTTTTTGCGTAAAATAATGTTGTATTAGAGAACACTCGCTCAGACACTGTAGGAACAATAACCTCTACCAGATCCAGCAGGCAAACAGACATTGAGATTGGTAAAGGAGCAGAGGTAATAGTATTCAATAAATGTACCACTTCCCCACCTATAAAATAGCTATATATGGGCAAGTACAAAAAAATGTGTGTGAAATCCCCTTGAGATGCTCCACACCGTCAACAGTTGGAAGAGCAGACAGGATTTATCTTTTGAAGTCTATAAGGCGTATTATATGCTCTATGTACCAATTTAAATTGAATTATGCGGTCTCTGAACGATACCAGAGATCACAGAGGGAAATCCCACACACTCCTCCATATCCAAATCTCATATATCTCACATCCACCTAGCCCTGAGACCTTCTAATGGCGAAATGGAGATTAAAGTAAGATGAAAGTACAGTCTCAAGGTGCGCTTATCCAGGCACTCAACCCTGAGTACCGATTCTAAAGAGGATTGTATAATCCTTATGCCGCGTACACATGATCGCACATTCAAACAACAAAATACATGTTTTTTTTCGGACGAATGTTGGCTCAAACTTGTCTTGCATACACACGGTCGCACAAATGTTGTCGGAAATTCCGATCGCCAAGAACGCGGTGACGTGCAATAGCCAGTGCAGCTCTTCTGCTTGATTACGAGCATGCGTGGAATTTTGTGCGGCGGAATTGTGTACACACGATCGGAATTTACGACAACGGATTTTGTTGTCAGAAAATTTGAGATCCAGATCTCAAATTTTGTTTGTCAGAAATTCCGATGGAAAATGTCCAATGGAGCCTACACATGGTCGGAAATTCCGACAACAAGCTCCCATCGAACATTTATTGTCGGAAATTCTGATCGTGTGTAGGTGGCATTATACTGTCCTGTGGAAACTGTGCATGAAAAATATGGAGAAGCTGGAAATATCTAAATTAATAGGAACTAGGTAAGTTAAAGATCGAGGTAAGTGTAGAAAAGATAGATAATTTCCGATCAGTAACCACTTGAGAGAGTAATTTAATATTATATTTAGTCCATGCAATAGGTTCTGGTACTGTAAAAAATTGAGGGAGAGTAGGATTAAACCATCGAGGGTCATTTGGAGAAATTGCACCCTTTGGATAATACTCGCATCTAAGACCAGCCTCCCAAGCTCGAATAGTATTAAGCATTAAAGCAGTCAATTGGTAGGGTGCCCTATGGCCCCTAAATAAAAGTACCTTAAGAGCTTCTATAGAACCTGCCACTGCTGCTTCCAGCTGAGTGGAGGAGTTATATATATCTGGGCTTAGCCACCATATGGCCGTAACCAGTTGAGTGGCCAAAAAATATTTACATACATCTGGAAAAGGTAAGCATCCCTGTTCACAAGGGCGCATCGAGGTAGTTAATTTGTACCTGGGGTTCTTCGATACCCATAAAAAAAGACAAAAAAAGCTGATTTAATCTTGTAAAAAAGGATACAGGGAGCCACTGAGAATGTCTAAATAAGTACATAAATTTTGGTATAATTTTAATTTTTAAATTTTTATAAGGACAATCGTAGAGACTCCATGCTTTCAATTTTGACCCAGTGTCTCCTAGAATCAGAGTCAAATTCAGGGAAATAAATTCAGAAGCTTGCCGGGAAATTACAACTCCTAAATACTTGAAATTCTCTACCATTGCAATGGAATATCATTCGAAGCCGTGCTACGGGCTTCTACATCAATTGGGAACAACAGGGACTTAGTCCAATTTACCTTCCACCCTGTAACCGCTGAAAAAGAATCCAGTATCTCTAAGGCCCCTTGGAGCGAGGGTCCAGCATCATTCAAAAATAATAAAAGGTTATTGCATACAAAGTTACCCTCTCCTCCAACCAACCAATCCATAATCCCTTAAAATTTGGGGGAAGTGTGCAAAGCCTCCGCCACTGGCTCCATAGCAAAGAGGGTCGGAGAGAGAGGGAAGCCCTGCTGGGTTCCCCTAAATAATGAAAAAGGAGATGACAACCCTGCCCCCATTTTCACTGCAGCTGTGGGATTTCTATATAAGACCTGCAACCATTTTATAAATACCATTGGAAAGCCCATTCTGCGGAGTCCCACGGAAAGGGCCACTCCAAGGTATCAAAAGCCTTCCCAATATCTATGGAAACAATGATCCTATATTTAGATGTGAAGCATAAATATTAGTATATAATCTCCTCAAATTCACATACCAGGCATGAACCCCGTCTGATCTGAATCAATAATATTAGATATCATAGATCGGTGATGGCAAACCTTGGCACCCCAGATGTTTTGCAACTACATTTCCCATGATTCTCAACTGCATTGCAGAGTGCATGAGCATCATGGGAAATGTAGTTCCAAAACATCTGGAGTGCCAAGGTTCACCATCACTGTCATAGGTTGTAATTGTCGGAAGATGAGCTTGGTCTAAATTTTAAAGTCTACATTCAAAAGAGCAATAGGCCTGTATGAAGCACAAGAGGATGGATCTTTTGGGTTCTTATGAATTAAAACTATATGAGTATGACTCATTGAGTCCGGCAAAGCTCCCTCATTCAGACAATAAGAGTAAAGCAAAGCCAATACAGGAGCTAAGAGCTCTCCATGAGCCTTATAAAATTCAATAGGAAGGCCATCTGACCCGATGACCTCCCCAATGGAAAAGAACCAATGATTGAAAGTACCTCCTCTGAAGTTATAGGACACACCAGCGTCTCCCTCACACCAAGCCAGTGCAACTGAATCCAGCCAAGCCGCCAATTCATATGGCTGGAAATCAGAAGGCAAATGAGATGTGTACAATGTCTGATAAAATTGCTGGAAAGTCTCCAGAATTTTAGGCTGTGTACAGGCCACATCTCCAGAGGAGGTGCGTATTTCTGAAATCGGAATACTAGGTTGTTCATGTTTAACCATCATGGCCAAAAAGCGACTATAGCGATCTCACTGCTCAAATAATTTTTGTTTCTTTTTGTATAGATCCATCCTCGTGGCCTCAACCAAATGCAAATGTAAGGCCCGTTTGCTATGGAATAGAGCGTTAAAATTGGATTCTGAAGGATCGGCAGCATATTGGGCTGTTTTTTTCATCCACTGTAAGCTTCAAAGCATCGTTCTTTACTTGTTGAGCCTAATTAACTGCTTTGATAGCTGATATATATTGTCCTCTTGTATAGGCCTTAAAGGGATCCCATAGTATTGCTATGAGGACCCTATATTAAACTCCCAATACTCTGCTAGAATGGGCGGAATTTTATTAACAATATCTGAATGTGAAATCCATTGAGTACCCGATCTCCACTGTGCTGCATCACGAAAGTGTTGCAGACGAAGTGTAAGCATAAGCGGAGCATGGCCACATAACCCGCTCGGCAGGTATTTAACATCCACCATATCTGCTAATATCGCCAAATTGCTAGATCTATGCCTGGAGGCGGTCTTATACGAAGTTGAAAAACAAGGTCTACCATCTGGGCCCAATTAGAGAGCTCTCCAGAGAAATTTTGAGTAGGAGTTGGTCTGTCCAAAACAGGATCAAGGATAGCATTAAAGTCTCCCATTATCAATAGCTTAGCTGGACCATACAAAGAATTTTTTTCTAAGAGACTATATAGAAGGGTCCCCGCAAATGGAGGGGGTATATACACACTGACAAATATATATCTCTGGCCCCACAGAAGAAACCCAACCAAAACATATTTACCCTGGGGGTCAGAGAATACATCTTCCACTGTGCAAGGTAAGGATCTGCTAATTAATATCAAAACCCCTCTAGAGAATGTGGAATGTGTAGCATGGTAAGCCTTCTATACCCAAGGCTTCTTAAGGGTCAAAAGCTTACTCACCATAAGGTGAGTTTCTTGAAGTAGCACTATATGTTGAAAATAGCTTTTCAAATACTTAAATAACAGTGCTCTTTTAAATTTTGAGTTAAGGCCACGAACGTTCCATGACAGAATAGAGAATACCTATTGGTCACGTGATGTCATGTAAATAATAAAAAATATAATGCTTAGATAATAAATTGCATTGACAGGTGCATTGCAGAGTGTTAGATCCTAAAAGCAGCAAACATTTGAATGAAAAAATTTCAAAAAAATAAGACAAGCACAATGTGTATAAACAATTAACAAAAACACACCCCACAGGCATTAATATTCCCTACCTGCCTTTCTCCAACACCATGAAGGCCACTCACAGAAGACCTTATCCCAAAATCTATAAAAAATGGGCAACTATAATCTACCTGTCCCATATACTAAAAAACAAGAAAAAAAAATCACACAAGGGGGGGAGGCGAGGAGAGGTGCCCCTGCAGAACAGTTCCCGCAGAACACTCCCACCGCCCCAGATCTATGTTCTAGGGCAGAAGGGGGAAGCTGTAGTTGATATTAGGGGTAGATAAGAGGAAGCGCTTGTTGGATTCCTGATGAAGGATAATAATTCACTTATCGTCCATCCAGCCATACACAGCAGCCGGGGAATCAAAGAAAAAAATCTGTCCACCATCTATAATACACAGTCTGCTAGGAAAAAGAAGGCTGAACTGCATACTCTTTTTTCATAGTCTCTTACAGATCTCCGTATAGGACTTACGGTGTTGCTGAACTTCTTGAGAATAATCCGGAAAAAATAATAACTTAGTATTTTCAAATAGTATATCTTGTTTAGCCTGGGTAGCTGCCAGAACCCTATCTTGATAATTCAAATATCGTAACAGGAAAGGCTTGGGGGGGTGGGGGCTCAGGTTTAGGTGGTATTGGTGGAACCCTATGTACCCGCTCCACCACAAAGGTGGGTGGCACACTACCCAGGCCCAAAACTGCAATAAGTAATTGCTCAACAAATTCAGTTAGTTTAGTCCCCTCAGCCCTTTCCTAGAGACCCAGGATGCAGACATTATTGTGACTAAGACGATTTTCAGTATTGATAGCCCTTTTCTGCAACCGTCTGACCTGTAACTGAAGAGCCCGCAGATCTTTAGAATCCGATTGTGTAGAGTCTTCCAAAGCGGAGACCCTACTTTCTACCTCAGATACCCTGGTTGTGAACCCATCTAGGTCCTGGTGGATCCGAGAAACATCTGAGGCTATAAGATCTATTGGCCCCTTAAAAGTCTCTTTGCCGCAGAGGCAGAAATTGAATCTAGTACTGGTTTGCCTGTTGTCACTAACTTGTTTAATGTCACTGAGCGAGTCTGAGGCTGAGACATCTATTTCCAGCCAAAAGAGACCCTATTTATTCTCCCAGGGGATATAATCAGTATTTGGGTTAGCTAAAAGTAAAGCTATGGGAGAAATCCGCATCCAAGCATTTGCATTCCTTTTTCCCCTTTAACAGTCCGTGTCTAACAGTATGAGTTATATAACCAAATTGGTGTAGCAAGATGGCCGCTGCTCTAAGCCTAAGTCATGGGCCACAGCACAGCACATCAAATGCAGATGCCTATTATCAATTGTATCAATTGCAAAATCCTAGTCCAAAAATAGAGGAAGAAAAAAAAAACCTTGTCCAGAAACTCTTCATAGCTGATATATTCCAATACTCAAGTAAATCAGATATTAATATTAAAATGTTCATAGGCATACCTCAGGGTGTAGCAAGACGGCCACTGCTCACACTGCTGCTTAAGCCACCAAGTCTGGAACTTCAGCTGTTTGGCCACCAAAGAAGAAAATAGAGAGGGATATATTTGCTCCACAGCAGCAGGCAACAGGCAGAAGCAGGAACGAGTAGTCTGCCCGCAGTACATAGTCAGCTAATAGTCGGCTTGTAGCCAGCAGGCGGGCGGACTCAGAGCAACACAGGACAAACTAGACCAGTGTTTTTCAATTCCAGTCCTCAAGGGCCCCAACAGGTCATGTTTTCAGACTTTCCATTATTTTGCACAGGTGATTTAAACAGTTTCACTGCCTTAGTAATTACCACAGCTGTTTCATCTAAGGGAAATCCTGAAAACATGACCTGTTGGGGCGCCTTGAGGACTGGAGTTGAGAAACACTGAACTAGACTGCAGCAGAGACCAGAGTCCAGAAATCCAGGAGCCAGGAGGAGGCAAAGCAGCAGGGCAGGGCAGCGCAGGTTAGTACCCTGGCTTGTGACTGTCACAGCTGTGACTATTGCTGTCATGGAAGAGACGGAGGAGAGACTGTCTGGCAGAGAGGAGTCAGTATGATCAGAGGGGCGAGGAGAACAGGATACAGTGTCTCTCAGCATCTCTCCATGCTAAAGCGCGGTGGCCGCTGTGGTTCACTCGATTCCCCCAGATTCTCAAGATTCCATCCTTTCTCCCTCCTCCAAGCCGGGGAACCAGGGAGCCACCACTAATACCACTTACCGCCCTCAGACGAGTCAACAGCTATCAGCCAACAACCTCTGATTACCTCTAGCCACTGAAGCAGACGTCTCAACAGGTGTCCCAGGAACAAGCCAGGATGACAGGAGCTCTCCACCGCACACCTCTCAGATACTCATCCGGGCACCGCCCCTCCTCATCCAGCTTTCAATAGCCAATCACAACAGTTCATCCGATATTATTTGATTAGACAAGCATGAAAATTTTTCTCGTACAACTTTAGTTTAATTAGTACTGTTATTGTCCGAAAATACAGTACAAATACACTCAAAGCATTACATCACTTCCAAATTTTTATTGTTGTATGAGAATTCACATTAGACAGTTCACACCTTAACAGTTTCCAGTGGAAAAATTCCGCTCTTGTCCTGTTTCAGTGACAACTCACAATTTTTAATTTTCCTTTACTTTCAGTTGCAGTGACAATGGCCATTGAGTAAATAAGGAGGGTAAATAGATTTCTTTAGTGGGGACACAGACAGCAATTAAAACATGACAGCGGTTTTAAGTCTTCTCTACTCTATCCAAGCTAAAAATACCAACATGGAATTAGATAAACTTTAAAGTTTTACCTAAGGTCTGAGTACACTATTTACTATTGTGTGCAGTTTAAAAAAAAAAAAGGAAAATGCAATTTTGTCAATACACGTAAAAAAGTTTTAATGAGTTAATACAATTGTTAGACGTCTCCAATAAAAATCTTTATTTTTTTCAAATAACATTTTATTATTATTTCGTATTTGCAGTACATTATACAATAATACGTGTTACAAGTAAAAGTAGTACAAAAAAATGTAAGTTGTTGTATATAATGTTGATATTGTACATCTATATTCCAATATTAAAGCATTATGAAATGCCAACAATGTTCCATTTGTCTGTCTTTTAGAATAACTAGTGGCAGGTTTATAACTTTAGTACTGTTGCAAAACTGTAACTTAATTAACTGTAATTGTATAGGTCATTGGTTTACATAGTATAGGGGAATAGAGAGGGGAAATGGAAAGAGAAGAAAGTAGAGGGGAATATAGTGGTTATATCAGTAGTGGTGTTACCTGATCACGGTGGATCCTCCCGGAGGTGCCACAGCTCCCAGACCCTGTTATGTGCTTCCAGTCTATCCTGTAGTCTGGCTGTCATCTTCTCCATCACTTCCACATCCTTTATTCTGGCATAAAGATCCTCCGCAGAGGGAGGGGTAGAGCGCCTCCAGTGTAGTGCTATGAGGCATCTAGCCGCTGTTAGAATGTGACGTACTAGCTTCTTATATGGGGTGGGAAGTTTAAGTGGTGATAAGCCCAATAGGAAAAATTTTGGGGACGCCTGGACCTGTGTATCCAGGAGGCGGGCCAATAATTGTTGGACAGTGGACCAATAAGGGGTCAGCAGCGGGCAACTCCAATATATATGAATGAAGGTGCCCCTTGCTCCCTGGCATCGCCAACACCTGTCGGAACTATTAGGGAAAATGGCATGGAGAACATCTGGAGTCATGTACCACTGCAAAAGGATTTTATAGGAGTTTTCTTTGTATAATGAACATAGTGAGCTCTTAGCAGTTTGGGCCCAAATGATCTGCCATTGTGTGATAGGAAGTTCCTCGCCGAGGATCTTTTCCCATTTAGTCATATATGAGTGTTTACCCTGTCCATCCCTAGAGAAAGTGTTTAAGATCTTGTATATGCTTGATATGAGCCCTTTCTGGGTATTACCTGCCAAAATTATGGTTTCAAATGGGGATGGTGGGGAAAATTGTAGGGTGGGTGCTATAGAGAGTGCATAATGCCAGATTTGTAAATACCCATAAAATGCTTGCCTGGGAAGGTCATGTTTGTTTTGTAAATCAGCAAATGGCAGTAGTTTGCGTGTCCTAGGGTCCACCAAATTCCTAAAGTGGAATAAATTCCGGGTTGTCCAAGGGTGTGACATTTGATAAGTTAGACTATCTGGCACTTTGGGGTTGCAAATGAAAGAAGTTAGGAGAGATTTTTCTGACGAAAGTCCATGAGTAGGAGCCAAAGAGCGCCATATCCATCTCAAGTGCGACATGGGGCCCAGCATACGTTCAGGGGCTACGTCCGCATTCGCACTCCACAGCAGATTATTTGGATGTATGGGAGCAAGCCATAATTTTTCGATTTCCGTCCATTTGTTGTAGGATTTGTGGGTAAACCATGAAGCTATTGCTCGCAATTGAACTGCGTAATAATATTTAACAATATTAGGGAATGCTAATCCCTCCTCACTGCGGGACGCCATCAACACCGATCTCGGTACCCTGTGTCTCTTGTAATTCCATATATAATTGAGTCAGATTGAAGTTTTTTCAATTGGGCGATCGGGATAGGTATGGGGAGTGTTTGGAAGAGGTATAGAAGCTTCGGGAGAACAGTCATTTTAAGTGAAGCAATTCGACCTAGTAGGGAGATGTGGTGTTTTTTCCATTGGAGCAGTGAGGATCTAATAGTATAGAGTGTTGAATTTGGGTGTAATAGAGGTGCCCAGATACCTCAGGGAGGTCGTTTTCCATGTAAACGGAAAATTGGATTTTAGTAGTGATACTCCTGTAGTGGGAATATTAATTGGGAGAGCCTCCGACTTTGACGTATTTATTTTATATCCTGAGATAACACGAAAACGGTCTAGTTCTGCATGTAATATCGGGAGGGTAATATGAGGTTGGGTCAGTGTGAGTATGATATCATCGGCGAAGAGGGAAATTTTAAACTCCCTTCCTCTAACCGATATCCCCCGGATGTCTGGGTTGCCCCTGATAGATGCAGCCAGGGGTTCAACGCAGAGTGCAAATAGCAGGGGTGAAAGTGGGCACCCCTGTCTGGTCCCGTTCACCACTGAGAATGCTGGGGAGATTGCAAAGGGGGTTCTGACTTGGGATGAGGGGTTGGAGTATAGATGTTTGATAGCTTGTAAGAAGGGACCCCTCCAATAAAAATCTTTGAATGTACAAGTATGCAGTACATGCAAGAAATTCTACAATTTCTAGAAATCTAATAGAAAAGAAAAGTCTTGATCAGAGAAAGAAACCTGTTTAAAAAATGTAGGTATTTGAGCGCTTGATGTTGATATAAATAAACAAAATTTCACAAATCTTTGAAAATACCCTTTCCCTCTGAATGGCCAGTAATAGTAGTGCTAAGTAAAACAGTAATAGGAAATATCTGTATTTTCCTTTAATCACTTTTCACTTAAAACACTAATTGATTATGGTACCAAAGTAGCTCAGTGTATATATGGTGGTGGTTCGCATTCAGAATGTTTGACACTTCAGCTGACCTTGATAGGCAGATAACTGACCTTGATAGGCAGATAACAGAAACCCAGATATCTAACTAAACAATGCATCAGATATGGGGTTTTACCAGGATTCCTACTGAAGATTTCAGACATCTAGTAGATTGCTTACATATTAATGGTAATATGGTACTGGTAACCTCACTCCAAGTGGCCTGTGCGTGAACTCGCTAACTTCACAGGAACCCGTTCATTTTATCTGAAATGCAACTGATGCCACTACTTCTTACTTCACACCTTCCGCTCATTAACATTTTCCATGTGTCTTGTCAAGAAGCTGAAGGTGTCACATAGTTGCACAAAATTAGTTTGTAACACATTGTGTAGATTTTCTAATAGCCTGGGTAGTAGTGACTTTAGCCTTTTAAATGAATTACAAAATGTTATCTAATTAAGTACTCTATTTGCAAATGTTTCTTGCCGATTATGGGATCCCTAGGACTGTGAAAGTCATGCACACGTAGAAGGATTTTTCACTCCTCTTGAAGCCCACCTCCAGACAAAATGTTTATTATGTTTTGGATAGAGCAGGGAAAGTTTAGAGTCCCTGTTAGTCTTTTTATTGCTGTCTTCCCACCCTCAGATGTAACCACCATGCAGTATACTTGGCCTTAAGCCTGTAGAATTTTTTTAGTAAATTGTTGTTTTCAGAGCGTTCTTTACTTATCTAAGAGTTAAAGGTGACAATTCCACATTTAAATTCAACAAAAGTAAGGCAGTCCATATATGAGTCAGTTTTGTTTTCATTCAACCAATTGGTTGAACAAAAAAAAAAAAGACTTGATTCCCATATCCATACACTCGATGTGGACGGGGGGAATCCAACCCTCTGAGGGATTGTATTCTGACAGTGGGGAGACTTCCTCGCCATCAACATACTATGATTAGCTTTGCAGGCTACAGACTGCAGCACTGACTGAGCTGGGAAAATCCAACAGGGCAGTTGAAAAAGAAGTAAATCGGTAGATCGACTTCTGTGCAACCTCCCTGCCCACACATGGGTCAAAATTCAGCTGGTCCCTGCTAAACCAGCTGAATTTCAATCTGTGTATAGCCGTCTTAACCAACAATATTGGACATTTTGCCCAACACTTCCTGTCAGGAGAGGAGGTGATGTGAAATCTCTCCAATGAGGACACATAAAAAAAATGTGTTTCAGAAGTGAGCATAGTTACAATTTTATCAGTTGATAATGATAATCTCCACCTACTGATTAGCTGCAATAAAGTTTGGATACAGAAGGGACATTTATGGGAAAATCAAAAGACCTTGGGGAATCCATTGAAGGTTGCCATGCTGTACAAATGGAGGTGAAATGGTGCGGAATTTTTTTTGGCATGGAGCTCAACAGTTCAAACATTTACCACCCAGCCTTATTGTGGTTCAGTTGCAAGGAGGCAGTGTAATGGGTTTCATCTGATGTTTGTTATTGCATTCACAACCTTTAGATGTTTCTCCAACTGGCTTGTTAGTACATGATGAAATTCCTGAATGCCTTTAGGCTGCACTTCTGTAATTGCCAAATAAGTGTGAATCCATATAAATGTTCAAGACATCTGTAAATTAGGTTTCTGTTCACATGGAAACAAGGAGCATTATAAGGAATAAAGTACTCTCATGAAAGTAATTACTTTGGAGTTCCATGACCAGGTAGATAGCAAGAAGCCTACAACCTGTGCACAAGATTGCAGTACACCCTATTACTATTCTTTTTTTTTTTTAAATGATCAAATCAGAGATTTTTTTTTTAGGAGAGAACTCTGGAAAATTATACAATGTCCATAAAAATGTACAGTTGTCCAAAATGAACTTATCATTTTATTATATATAAGCTACAGGTAATTAGAAATACTTATGTAATTAGGATCATTGTGGGAATGCCTGCAATGTCTACAGAAATTTGGGGAAAATCGACACACCACTATTAGCGGGTGACTGCTACACTGAGAGCAAATTTAAAGACATGTCTACGTTGAAACTTGAGGGCAACCTACCTCAATTGCGCTGGTTACAGTGCAGGCCCATATGCAGAAAAGAGAATGGGCCATTAACCCTACAAAGATCCAAGGACCAGCTACAAGTGTCAAATTTCTAGGAATGATTTGGTCTGGGCCCATCAAGAATATTCCACAACCTGTATTAGACTCTATTGCAGCATTGAAGCCTCCCAAAAATGTGAAAGAGGCTCAAAGTTTACTCAGTTTACTGGGTTTTTGGAGACCTTTCATTCCTCACTTGGGCCTCTATAATGTCACTCGGAAAAAGACTTTATTCTTATGGGGACCAGACCAGCAGTTGGCACTAGACACTGCCAAAGAGACTGTAAGAACACAGCATTCTTTAGGCCCCTTGAAACCAGATCAGGCTTTCATCTTAGATGTGACTGCAACTGAACATGGGATGTCGTGGGGTCTGTGGCAGAAAAGCCAAAATCCAAGGGATCGGAAGATACCATTGGGATTCTGGTCCAAACAGTTCACCGCTGCACAGAGAAAGTACAGCCCCTTGGAGAAGCAGTTGCTGGCTGTCTACACTGCATTACAACATGTGGAAGTAACAACAAAGCAGCAGTTTGTTACAGTGAGGACTGACTTACCCATTCTGGGTGGGTGAGACAAGAAGGCTTCCACGCTCATACAAGTGTGGCACAAAAGAAGACGCAACAGAAATGGAAATGGTACTTAAGTGAAAGGGCTAGCATTTCATCTCAGGGTCCCAGTCAGATATCACAACAACTGGCTGGACATGTGGACTTTGAATCAAAGGTTCCTGAGTTGCCTCCAATGCAAGTGGGAGAATCACCTTTCAAGGAGGCACCTCTTTTTGTTGAGCTGTCAGATGAAGACAAACAAAATGCTTGGTTTACAGATGGATCGGCCAAAATCCCCCCTAAGGGTAGAGTATGGACTGCAGCAACTTTCCAGCCAGGTACTGAAACGGTAATTCACCAAAGTGGTCAGGGTGGATCGAGTCAATATGCTGAGCTTCAAGCTGTGTATATGGTGGCGCAAGATATACCAGGAAATTTGATCATCTATACAGATAGTTGGGCAGTATTTAAAGGACTAACTACTTGGCTAAGAGCATGGAAACAAGACAACTGGCAATTAAATGGAAAAGAACTGTGGGGTGGGCCTCAAATCTGGGAGTTTTTGTGGCAACAAGGTCACAATCGAATTATTCAAATCGGACATGTCCACGCCCATAGTGGGGATCCTAACAATGATACGGTTGATGGCTCGGCACAAGTGTCTGTTGCTAACCAAGAAAATGACACTATTCTGGAAATCCTGGGAAAATGGGCACACAGTCAATCCGGACACAGAAGTGCACAAAGCACGTGGCAATAGGCGCAGCACAAAGGCATACCATTAACTCAGACTCAGGCAAAAGACATTGTTGCCCAGTGCCCCCTTTGCCAAGAAGCAAAGAAATGGCCGCGAATGACAGCCATGCCAGGAAACATTTACAGATGTCAGCAACCAGGACCAAGTTTGGCAAGTAGTCTTCATAGGTCCCCTGCCGGGAGGAAGAGGTGGATTGAAATATTGTGCCACGGCTGTGGACACATATAGTAGACTTTTGCAAGTTTCCGCTACTAAACATGCGGATCAGAAGACAACCTTGAAACTTATGCAATTGGTGACACAGCATTATGGAGTGCCTCAAGAAATCCAATCAGACAATGGCACACATTTTACAGGACAAGCCATTAAACAATGGGCAGAGAAACATGGTGTACACTGGGTGTTTCACATTCCCTATCATCCACAAGCAGCAGGTTTAATTGAGAGAATGAATGGTTTGCTTAAAGAGCAAATACGGAAATTAACACCTACACGCACGCTCAGGGGGTGGGATAAGGTGATACAAGAAGCAGTGTACATTCTGAACAACAGATTGGTAGGACAGAACACTCCTATGCAGCGAATGTTGAGGAGTGGTGTTGAAAGTTTAGGAGAATGGGTAGTCACTGTAACTACTAAAGGTCCAACAATTCCCGTAACTCAAACTATACCAGTTACAATGCTCCAAGATGTGGAAGTGGGGGGGTGGGGGGGTGAGGGGGAAGTGAATCCTAGCCCTGACTCCCACATATTAGTACCCACTAGCATTTTACAGTTAGATCCCACATGTGATTTGCAGTTCATTCCAGACTCTAAGTTGACTGAGTGGTGTGAGTGGGATAGAGAAGTGAAAAAAGATGCACTGGGAGAATATTGTGTTACCCTAGTACCTTTAGAAATGGGATGTCTGAAAAAGGACAATAAATAGGACAGATAATAATTATACCTAAACATCTAAGGGTACATGGGAAAATTTATTCTGCCCAATTAGGTACCAAGGTGTGGGTAGCCCCAAGTGTAGCTGAGAGGGGAAGAGCTAAAGGAAGGAAGGGAGAAATTGTGGCCTGGGGATCCGGGTCCACAGCTTTAGTTTTAATTGAACTGGAAGACCAACCTATTTATGTTCCTATGCACAGATTGTTGCCGTTGCCATGAGGACAATACTATGGTTTCAGATGATGACCAGCCTCGTTTTCAGTGGAACAGCACAGAAGAACTTCTTCCATGAGACTTTGAAAGCAACAGCTCATGTTTTTAACGTTACAATCTGTTGGGTGTGTGGACAAACACCCCGTGCTGCACCTGAGGGCATACCATTATATGGACTACCAGTTAACATTAGCTGGTTGCCTTTGGATGACCCTTGGAGAATAGCAATAATGAATAGAGCTATGGATAGTTTGACTAATCTATCATGTAAAAACATACCAACTAATTTTGGCCCAGAGGAATATTCTATAACGTTATCCCGTAAAGCCACTGGTGTATTGTGTGTACTAAGACCTAGTACCAATGACTCATATTCCATAGAATTGGGAAATAGTAACTGTGATTATGTAGTAATAGCTCATTGGAATAATATCTCTATGGTGCAGGTGGTGGGGAGAGGAGAAGTATTTCATTTTGAAGTAGATGGGTACCGCATAGGAGGATCTGCATTTAAAAATGATACACATGTGTCTGGCCAAAGATAGTGCCCTTATTAGTTGTGTAAATCTGTCTAAAAATCAAACACAAGCAGTTTTGGCAGTACTGAATTCACCAAACTACTCATACTCCATTGCCTTATCAATTCTATTTTATATGTGGTCTAAACGCTTATAAATGGCTACCACCAAACTGGTCAGGGAGCTGCTATATTGGACATATAGTACCAAAAGTCTGTATAGTTTTTAATAATCCACCTGGGAGGGTAAGGAATTGGAAAAGGAGCATAGGTTCTTCAGAAATACAAGATGTACCCGAGGGGTGGGATGTCACAGAAGGAGATAGATTGGGTATGATTATTCTTCCTCAGTATAGAGTGGCTCGAACAGTGCAAATGCTGAGGAGAATGTCTAAAATCATAGAATATGCGTTCAACAAAACATTTGATAGTATTGATGCTCTTACAGAAGAGGTTAGGCAAATGAGATTGGTGGTACTGCCTAGATCTTGAACAGGCTGTCGGCTTCCAGAACTATCTGAAAATTCAGAAGTTGAGAGGTTCCCTGGATTGAATGCTGAATTTATCCTGTATTGTATCATCTGTAATACATCTTTAATCGAAGCTAAGTAAATCTCTTTTATTACATTCTTTGTTTTGTGTGTTTTAATCATTGCATTTACTGACCACATATCTGAAAGCGTAAATATATAAATGAATCTATGAATAAATGTAACACAGAATTTAACTCCTTGTTACATCCCTCAACAGGAAATCATCTATGGATCCCATAATGAGCTTGTCTTAATTAGGGCTATTGAAAACAACATGACCTGATCTCCTTTTGAACTAGAGACATACTGTATGTGATACAGTTGAGTCACGAGATCCCTTTGTGTGAGAGGCCTGGCCACGAGGACAATTCTGCCAGAGATTCTCCCTACACGAGGTGAGGACAAAGGTTGTTGTGTGGGCACCAACACTTTATAACTTTGCGCTGGTCCTATGGGTGGAAATATGTAGGGCTACTACCACATGTATGCTGCTATGCTGGTGCCAGGAAAGTAATTTAATGATCATGTAATTGGTTCACTGGTTTTCTTAACAGCTCTCCTATTACAACTTCGGACCAATATAATTATAGCAAATGGACCCTCATACTCAGAGTAGGAACTAACTGGATTGCATGTTACAAGATATGCAGAGCAAGAGTGGGTAAAGCTGGATACACACTATACAATATTCTGTAGTTTTTTTCCTTCAGATTTACTAAATCCATATAATTGAGGTCAAATCTGGTTTTGCTAAATCTAAAGGAAATCAGACAATAAAAGTTGCATAGTGTGTATGGGGTCTTAGTTTCAGTTTTTGCAATGTATATCATTAGCCTAGGGAAGAACAAAAAGGGATTTTTCCTTTTAAAAGGTAGATGAATTTAATAAAAGAGATAGCATTGTCTGCAGTAAGTTTCAGATAAACAGTAAAGTTTGAAAGTTCTTATGAAATATCTACAAACATTTGACACTGCACAGTGAGTTTTTTTTTCAGATGCAATACATTAGATTGGATCACACAGATAACCTGGCTCTTAATGGGACCAGCACTATCTGATATCTTCTTAAACTCTAGAAATAACAAGCCAAGAAAAAGTAAATTTCCTCCTAATGTTATAACAGTACATGTTTTTTTTTTTGAATTGCAGTGGCCAGAACTAAAACACAAAATTGATGCAGTTTCTTTTTAAAGTGCACATACAAAGCTGTAGAAAACTATGTGCTGAAGAATTCGGCTTTACAGTAGTTGCTTTGATGCTGAATGACAGTTGCGTCACATCTAAATCATACACAATCTATCCAAGTTGCCAATCATCCTCTTTTGCACAATTTTTTTATCACTTAAAGTGGAGTTCCACCCAAAAATGGAACTTCCACTTTTTGGATTCCTCCCCCCCTCCAGTGTCACATTTGGCATCTTTCAGGGGGGAGGAGGGAGCAGATACCTGTCTAATACAGGTATTTGCTCCCACTTCCTGGCATAGATCACCGCGGCGCTTGCGGCGACCTACGCCACTTCCGGCGCCTACCCTGTCCTCCCCCGCTGTATGCTGGGAGACACACAGGTCCCAGAACACAGCAGGGACCAGAGAGGACATGCAGCGTGACTCTACGCATGCACAGTAGAGAACCAGGAAGTGAAGCTGCACGGCTTCACTTCCTTATTCCCTCACCAAGGATGGCGGCGGCAGCAGCCGAGGGACAGATCGGCTTCGACTGCCGACATGGCAGGCTCCCTGGACAGGTAAGTGTCCATATATTAAAAGTCAGCAGCTGCAGTATTTGTAGCTGCTGGATTTTAATATTTTTTTTTCGGCGGACCTCCGCTTTAAATTGAGATATGCTTTAAATTGTATTTCCACCTTTGCAGCTAAATTGGGATAACACCTACTTTATCTTTGTTACATGTTCATATTCCAGTAAGGAGGGAAGGAGAGAGAGAAGGAAGTAAAGAGGGATGGAGGGACAGCAGGCCCAGATCCTGCACCACAATAGAAATGTGTATTCCAGAGTTTAACAAATCAGCAGATAAAGATACTCCAAACACCTGGTGTTAGCGCTTCAATCATCCCAGCACCTTGGTTGTTGTGGTGTCAGGATGATTGAAGCACATTATTACTATTATTAAATTGTAATATAAAATTAAGTCATTCAACTCACCATAATCCAGAATCAGTGGGACCCCTGAGCGTGTCAACTGCCATGTCGCCTGCCACCAAATGCCATCAGGTGCCCCAAGCAGAGTCCGTCCTTGCATCAGGTGCCCCCAGAAGAGTCTGTCCTTACATCAGGTGCCCCCAGCAGAGACTGTCCTTACATCAGGTGCCCCCAGCAGAGTCTGTCCTTACATCAGGTGCCCCCAGCAGAGTCTGTCCTTACATCAGGTGCACCCAGCAGAGTCCGTCCTTACATCAGGTGCGGTGCCCTCAGCAGAGTCCGTCCTTACATCAGGTTCCCCCAACAGAGTCACGCTGGAAGCTGAGATGCGTGGCTGATACTCTGCAATACTTCTCCTATACAGGGGTTCCTCTCATCTCGCCTCAGTACATTACTCTGGTCTGCACGCGCCCGGGAGGGACGGGGGTTGGTGAGATTTTGTGTCCTAGTTAAGGACAACATCAACTAATGATATTTATTGTGTCCCTATGTTAACAACTATACCAGCAATAACGTCCAATGCCATTCCAATTCAAAAGTTTTTAAATAATTCAACGTAACATATTTGAAACGAAGTGCTCTTTTTTGCTACATCCCTGAAGAAGGATAATTATAGTACTTACTCCAAAATGCGTTGGGTGTGAACAAGAGCCCTCGTACAATTTATTGTTTGACTACAGCATTGTCATCTATTATTTCCACACTTTGTTTTGTTGAATGAATATATGTTGTAACATGTTTTTAATCTATGCTATGTTTAAATAAAAAATCTTTTTACTTTACATACTCTGGTATACGTACTCACTAACCAAGTATTTGTCAGCAAGTGCCGGTAAAGTCCATTTAGGGGAATTGTCTTTTCTTATGTATACCCCAACAGAGTCCATCCTTAAATCAGGTGCCCCCAACAGAGTCCGTCCTTACATCAGGTGCCCCCAGAAGTAGAGGCCCTCCTTACAGATCTGTGTCCCTAGCAGCGGAGCCCCTCCTTACAACTGGTGTCCCCAGCAAAGGAGCCCTCCTTTACATCTGGTGTCTCCGGCAGCGAAGCCCTCCTTTACATCTGGTGACCCCGGCAGCGGAGCCCTCCTTTACATCTGGTGTCCCCGGCAGTGGAGCCCTCCTTTATATCTGGTGTCCTTGGCAGCGGAGTCCTCTGTGTCACCAAGCAACAGATCCCTTGTTACTTCAGTGTCCCTGGCAGCAGCAGCTGAGCCCTCCTTACAGAGCCATCTGTGTCCCCCAGCAGCATGGCAGCTACATTTCCCAGCTTTCTCGTGTGTGTGTTCAGTGGAGAGGGGAGAAGCTGATTGGCTGCCCCTCCCCTCTCCACTGAACACAAGGGGAAATAATCATCGTGATGGCGGCGGCAATCTTGTTGTAGCCCGCCAGCCTTTTTTCCTAAAACCTTCCCGATTGTCCCGGGACAAAGGCAAAATCCCAGGAAATTAATCGGGACGAGCTCCGATTGGGACAAGGATCCCAAAATGGGGATTGTCCTGGGAAAATCGGGACTGTTGCCAAGTATGTTAATGTTTACCAAAATTAACAATGCCTGTACTGTGCTGGCAGATCTTTTTATCAGTTGCCAGGGATTGTTCGCAACATGGCACATCCTGCAGACACAGGTCCTGACTGGGAGGTGCCATGCCACTCAGGGACAGTGGCTGTGATTTTCCTTAGTTACGACATGCCCATATCAGACCTCCAGTCAGCAGGGATTCACTGTGACAAGCAAGCAGCACAGTCAATCGGTGCTGTCACACATGTAAACAAAGACCAGGGACAGAGGAAGTTACACTACTCACCTCCTTTTATATGCTCTGACCGATTACATATTTTAATACACAACAGAGGAGGTAAGACATTTCAGTGTCCGTCTGCACTGGTTGCTACTTTACATGTGACAGCAGTGATCAACTGAGCTGTCTGTCTCTTTAATCACTGCAGGCCGGTGCTGACAGGAGGTCAGAATGGGATACAGCTTAACTAAAGCCGGCCATAGACAGTTCGAATCTTGGATGGTTCAGAAGGGACTGGCTGAGATTCAAACCATGTATGGGCAGGATGAATGTGCCCAAGTTGATCGATTAACTAGGGTACAACCAGCCTGTCAAGTTTTTGTTTTGTTTTATATTTATAAACAGGAAAAAGGTCCACAGAGACCACATTAACAGTATAGTCAGAGTAACAGCAGTATAAATACAAACAAAGGCACATTGGTGTAGGTTACAGCGTATGAGTGTGATTGTCAAACTAGCATCTTCATCTTGTGTTGGTTGGTGTTGGGTAGTATAAATGACGAATGATGCTCACGCTTATGTCTACCTGTAGTGTTGTTTTCTTAGGTTGCCGACATAACACTTCATTTCCGTATAGTTGTCTCGTGTTTCCGTTTGCACTGAATTAGGGTGTAATGGCCCCGTGGGCCCAATTTCCCCTTTTTTTTATAAGATAGCATGTCGAGTTTTACATGTGATTATTGCTAGCGACTACTATAGCAGATAGCAGTAATCACTGTGTTCTCCCAGTAGGAAGGATTACCTCATCAACACTGACTGTGTTGATGGGGAAATGAAGCGATTTTGTTTCCTGCAACCTGTGGCTGCAGGAAAGAAAATCATATAATTTTTGGCAAGCTTTAAAGTGGTTCTAAACCCTCACATATGAGGTGAACAGCCTCAGATGATACACAGAGATGAAACAAATCTCCCTACATACATTTTACTTGTTTATCTGCAGTCTTCTCCTCCCTACACCCCCACAAAAGGGCAGAAAAGAGTTAGGCCCCTTTCACACTGGGGTGGGGGCAGCGTCAGCGGTAAAACGGCGCTATATTTAGCGCTGCTTTACCATCGTTTTAGCAGCGCTATTCGGCCACTAGCGGGCAAAGGTTAAAACCAGCCGCAAAGCGCCGCTGCAGCAGCGCTATGCCGGCGGTATAGCTGCGCTGCCCCATTAATGTCAATGGGCAGGAGCAGTTTAGGAGCGGTGTATACACCGCTCCTTCACCATTCCAAAGATGCTGCTAGCAGGACTTTTTTAAGCGTCCTGGCAGCACACACGCTCCAGTGTGAAAGCCCTCGGGGCTTTCACATTGGAGAGACTGCAGCAGCTGTTTCAGGGCGCTTTGCAGACGCTATTTTTAGCGCTGTATCGCCTGCAAAGTGCCCCAGTGTGAAAGGGGTCTTACAATCTTTTTTCATCTGTCAGGAGCACAGAGGAGGGGGTAGAGAGGCTCCATTTACAGTGTGTGAGAGCTGATTGGAGGAAAGGAACACACCCCCTTCACACAGCAGAACTGTGTTGTGAATAGACATGCTGTGTGCTGAGTAGGGATGAGCCGAACACCCCCCGGTTCAGTTCGCACCAGAACCTACGAACGGACCGAAAATTTGCACGAACTTTAGAACCCCATCTATGGGACTCGAACGTTCGAAATCAAAAGTGCTCATTTTAAAGGCTAATTTGCATGGTATTGTCCTAAAAAGGGTTTGGGGACCCGGGTCCTGCCCCAAGGGACATGTATCAATGCAAAAAAAAAAATTTAAAATTGTCCGTTTTTTCGGGAGCAGTGATTTTAATGATGTTTAAAGTAAAAAAAAAAAAAAAAGTGAAATATTCCTTTAAATATCGTACCTGGGGGGTGTCTATAGTATGTCTGTAAAGTGACGCGTGTTTCCCGTGCTTAGAACAGTCCCTGCACAAAATGTCATTTTTGAAGGAAAAAAAGTCATTTAAAACTGCTTGTCGGCTTTAATGTAATGTCAGGTCCTGGCAATATGGATGAAAATCAGTGAGACAAACAGCATGTGTACCCCCAAGTCCATTACCAGGCCCTTTGGGTCTTGTATGGATATTAAGGGGAACCCCGCACCGAAATTAAAAAAGGAAAGGTGTGGGGCCCCCAGGCCCTATATACTCTGACCAGCAGTATACAGGCGGTGCAAACAAGACAGGGACTGTAGGTTTGTTGTTAAGTAGAATCTGTTTGTAATTTTGAACTGGTACATTTTTAACGTGTTTAGCTCCAGCCAAAAAATCTATTTTAAGCTTTTTGGAAAACCTAGGGAAGGGTTATCACCCCTGTGACATTTGTTTTGCTGTCTGTGCTCCTCTTCAGAAGATTTCACCTCACTTTTTTTCCAATGACAAATGTTTTTTGAAAATTTGGGTTTTTTTGTGAAACAAGGATTGGTGATAAAGCATCAGTGGAAAGGAGAAAAGTTTTTCCCATATTAACTCTTACAGGAGAGAATTTCCCTTCCTAGGGGTAGATTTCATCTCACTTCCTGTTGTCTCCTTCCGTTTGCAAGTAGGAGTCGTTTGTAAATTGGATGTTTGAAAGTAGGGGCCTGCCCTATATACTCAGCAGAAATTTGGGCCTTAGGTATTGTTGTGGCCACAACACTGTAAGCCCTCACACTGTAAGGTCCTGCTGTGAAATATTAGATCAAGAATTGTAATTACATGCCCCTGTTGAACAGGGACAGAAAAATTGGGCCTTTGGTGTCCTCACAGATACTCTTGGTGGGCGCAGAAACGGGCCCTGCTGTGAAATATTAGATCAAGAATTCTAATTACATGTCCCTGTTGAACAGGGACAGAAAAATTGTGTCTTAGGCACTGGTGCTGGTGCCACAACACTGGAACCCCTCACAGATACTCTAGTTGGAGCGCAGGAACTAGCCCTGCTGCAAAGAATTGCATCAAAAATTGTAATTACACGCCACTGTTAAACAGCGGCTGAAAAATTGGGCCTTAGGCACTGGTGCCACAACACTGCAACCCCTCACAGATACTCTAGTTGGAGCACAGGAACTAGCCCTGCTGCAAAGAATTGCATAAAAAATTGTGATTACACGCCCCTGTTAAACAGGGGCTGAAAAATTGGGCCTTAGGCACTGGTGCTGGTGCCACAACACTGCAACCCCTCACAGATACTCTAGTTGGAGCGAGGAACTAGCCCTGATGCAAAGAATTGCATGAAAAATTGTAATTACATGCCCCTGTTAAACAGCGGCTGAAAAATTGGGCCTTAGGCACTGGTGGCGGGACTGGCGGCGCCCAGAACCAAAAATGTTCTTACAAGCTATCATCATGATCATTGAGGAGGAAGAGGATAATTACTCAGTATAACAGGATAGTCACTCAGCATCAGCATAGGCAGTCTTTGAAGGGATCTGACATTTCAAAAAAATTTCTTCAGTTACATCAGCATCAGGTGCTTGGTAGCTGGTGGTGATCCAAGACTGATTCATTTTTATGAATCAGTCAGTCGATCGACCGAGTCAGTGGACAGACGCACCCTGTGATCGGTTACAAAGCCTCCAGCAGCACTGAAGTGCGTTCCGAAAGAACGCTTGATGCAGGACAGGCCAGTAGCTCAATTGCATACTGTGCAAGCTCTGGCCAGTGATCAATCCTCAAGACCCAATAACCCAGAGGATTTTCGGTGGGAAAGGTGTCCAAGTCACCTCTTGCCCCTAGGTATTCCTGCACCATGTAAAACAGACGCTGGCAATGGTTGCTGGAACCAATCATATCTTGGGGCTGCGGACTAAAAAATTGTCTGAACGCATCGGTCAGACATCCACCTTCTCCACCGCTCCTTCTTTGACTGACCGAAGCCTCAGCAACATGTTGTCCAGAAACAGGAGTTTGTAACCTCACAGTCTCTGGGAGCGCGTTGCACAGACCTTTCTGCAAGGCCTCCCGAAGATCTTTCATCCTCTGCTCCCTCTGCGACGGCCAGATAAGGTCCGCAACCTTACCCTTGTAAAGTGGATCAAGGAGGGTTGCCAGCCAGTATTGTTCCTTCTCCTTGATACCACGAATACGAGGATCCTTCCGCAGGCTTTGCAGGATCAGGGAGGCCATGCAGCGTAGGTTTGCTGAGGCATTCGGTCCGGAGTCCTCTGGGTCACTAAGGACGACATGATCCGCAGCCACCTCCTCCCAGCCACGTACAAGTCCATGTGTTTCTTGGGACTGTAAATGATCCCTTAAAGACTGCTGCTGATGCTGAGTGCCAGGCTCCACCTCCATACTGACACAATCCTCCTCCTCCTCTTCCTGTGTGATCAGCGGGCACGCGGGAACACTGTCTGGATAAAGGGGGCCTTGAGAGCTAAGGAAGTCCTCCTCTTCCTGCCTCTGTTCTGCCTCAAGTGCCCTGTCCATTATTCCACGCAGCGTGTGCTCCAACAGGTAGACAAGGGGGACAGTGTCACTGATGCATGCACTGTCACTGCTCACCATCCTCGTGGCCTCCTCAAATGGTGACGGGACAGTGCATGCATCCCTGATCATGGCCCACTGGCGTGGGGAAAAAAAACAAGCTCCCCTGACCCTGTCCTGGTGCCATAGTCGCACAGGTACTCATTGATGGCCCTCTGCTGCGTGTGCAGCCGCTGCAGCATGGCCAACGTTGAGTTCCACCTGGTGGGCATGTCACAGATTAGGCGGTTCTTGGGCAGGTTAAATTCCTTTTGGAGGTCTGCCAGCCAAGCACTGGCATTATATGACCGGCGGAAGTGCACACAGACTTTCCTGGCCTGCCTCAGGACATCCTGTAAGCCCGGGTACCTGCCCAAGAACCGCTGAACCACCAAGTTAAGGACGTGAGCCAAACAGGGCACATGGGTCATTTGTCCCTGTTGGAGGGCGGAGAGGAGCTTGGTGCCATTGTCGCAAACCACCATTCCTGCCTTAAGTTGGCGTGGCGTCAACCACCTCTGAACCTGCCCCTGCAGAGCTGACCTCTGCCCCAGTGTGGCTCCTGTCCCCCAAGCACACCAGCTCAAGTACCGCATGGCATCTTTTGGCCTGCATACTTGAGTAGCCCCTTGAACGCCTACAGAGCACCGCTGGTTCCGAGGACAAAGCACAGGAAGAGGCCATGGAGGAAGATGAAGAGGAGGGGGTGGAGGAGAGAGGTGTGTCAGAATCATTAGTAGTGGCATTTTGGAGGCGTGGTGGCGGAACAACCTCCAACACTACTGCACCTTGTCCTGCATCCTTCCCAGCTGCCAGCAGAGTCACCCAATGCGCCGTGAAACTTAGGTAACGTGAACACTAGCTGAACACTGTGCAGAGGTCGCACTACACTAACTTGTAGCTTTAGCTGAATACTGTTCAGAGGACGCACTACACTGTCCATACCTGCTGGACCATGAGTCAGCGGTATTATGCACCTTACCGCTGACTGCCCTGTCCAACGAGGCATGGACATTGCCTTCCACATGCCGGTAGAGAGCCGGAATCGCCTTCCGTGAGAAAAAGTGACGTTTGGGTACCTGCCACTGAGGAACTGCACATTCCACAAACTCACGGAAGTCTACGGAGTCTACTAACTGAAAAGGTAGCAGTTGAAGTGCTAGCAATTTTGACAAGCTAACATTCAACTGCTGGGCATGTGGATGGCTGGGAGCGAACTTCTTTCGGTGGTGCAGCAGCTGGGGCAGGGAAATTTGCCTGGTACAATCTGACGTCGGTGTACCGAAAGCAGATTGCCCACAAGTACTTGGCTGTGACACACCTAATTCCACACCTTTATTCCTCTCAGTGCAGGTCTCAGAGAGGACTGAAGGTATAGTGGGGTTGGAGATCTCAGCTGATGAGGAGCAAGGAGAGGTCCTCTTTGTTCTTTGATGTGGGTCTTTTAGATACGCTTGCCAATGAACTGCATGGCAGGTCAACATATGTCTGGTCAAGCATGTGGTGTCCAAGCGGGAGATGTTTTGGCCACGCAAGATACACTTGAGACATATGTTGCAAATAGCAGCGGTGCGATCTGATGCACTCATCTCAAAAAAGGCCCACACCAAAGAACTTTTGGAATAACGCACAGAGACAGCAGCACCCTGCACATGCGGAGCTTTGTGGTGTGATGCAGTCAGTGTGCTGCCCTTAGGTTGGCCCCTACCTGATTGGTGATGTGCCTCCTCCTCCTCCTCCTCCTCCTCCTCCTCTCCCCTATCAGGCACCCACGTTGAGTCAGTGACCTCATCATCCCCTCCCTCATCACTGGAGCAAACCTGGCAGTATGCTGCAGCAGGGGGAGCATGACTGGCAGATTGCTGTCTTTCTTGGGCACCCCCTCTGTCCGTGCTCACGTTGCTGCCTTCATCTAGCTCAGTATCATCATCAGAGCCTTCTAAAACGCTGGGCATCCTCCTGCAGCATGTACCCAACACTGTGGTCAAACAGTTCAATGGACTCCTCAGGAGGACATGGTGGGGCTAGGGAAGGAGTCACTGAGGCCATTGAGCCGAGGGAAGAGGCCACGTTGACAGCTGCTTTGCCAAAGTACCCTGAGCATGGGTGAGAGAGGATGAGGAGGATGAGGACGGCTTGGTCATCCACTCGACCAAGTCTTCCGCATGTTGCGGCTCAACACGGCCAGCTGCCGAAAAAAAGGCCAAGCATGTCCCATGGCCACGTGCTGATGAGGATGCACCGTCTCTACGACCAGCACTGTTGCCTCTAGACACAGAGCCTGCTTGCCCTCTTTTATTGGCTTGTGACTGCCTCTCCTTGTTGGCCTTCCAGACATACTAATGGCCTGCAGTGAGATGTAGCTGCACTAAGCTGGGACATATATATATCTATATATAGATATACATATATATATATATCTATATATAGAGATAGATATATAGATATATCTATCTCTATATATAGATATATCTATCTCTATATAGAGATAGATATATCTATATATCTATATATATATATCTATATATATATAGATATATATATATATATTGATACTGCAGCTAGCAAAATCAACTGCCTGCCTGTAGTATGAGAACACCACCAATCTTCTACAGGTAGCTTTAGATGAACACTGTGCAGAGGTCACACTACACTAACTTGTAGCTTTAGCTGAACACTGTGCAGAGGACGCACTACACCAACGTTAAAATAATATAACTGCCTGTGGTAATGATAGGATCAGGAAAACACCACCAACCTTCTACAGATAGCTTTAGCTGAACACTGCAGAGGTCGCACTACACTAACTTATAGCTTTAGCTGAACACTGTGAGGAGGATGCACTACACCAACTTGCAGCTTTAGCTGAACACCGTGCAGAGGTCGCACTACACAAACTTGTAGCTTTAGCTGAACACTGTGAGGAGGATGCACTACACTAACTTGTAGCTTTAGCTGAACACTGTGCAGAGGTCGCACTACACTAACTTGTAGCTTTAGCTGAACACTGTGAGGAGGACGCACTACACTAACTTGTAGCTTTAGCTGAACACTGTGCACTACACTAACTTGTAGCTTTAGCTGAATACTGTTCAGAGGACACACTACACTAACTTGTAGCTTTAGCTGAACACTGTTCAGAGGTCGCACTACACTAGTTTGTAGCTTTAGCTGAACACTGTGAGGAGAATGCACTACACTAACTTGTAGCTTTAGCTGAACACTGTGCACAGGTCGCACTACACTAACTTGTAGCTTTGGCTGAACACTGTGAGGAGGACGCACTACACTAATTTGTAGCTTTAGCTGAACACTGTGAGGAGGACGCACTACACTAACTTGTAGCTTTAGCTGAACACTGTGCAGAGGTCACACTAAACTAACTTGTAGCTTTAGCTGAACACTGTGAGGAGGACGCACTACACTAACTGTAAATAGTCTAGCTGCCTGACTGTGGTACTAATAGGATCAGAAGAACACAAGCCTGCCTGTCATTAGGAAGATCATAACAGGAATGGATCTAGCTAAACTAAATACAGTGTATATATATATATATATATATATATATATATATATATATATATATATAAATATATATACATATATATATACACACACACACACACAACACCTGGGATGCATATATATACACAATACACTCTAAGTGCAGCTAACTGACTGACTGTCCTGCCTAATCTATCTAACTTAAATCAAATGACACTGTCTCTCAACGCCGGAACACACTACACAGGGCCGCCGTGCAGGCAGCCTTATATAGTGTGGGGCGTGTACTAAACCCTCTGAGCCATAATTGGGCAAAGCCACCCTGGCTTTGGCCAATTACAGCTCTCTCTACAGACGGCGCTGTGATTGGCCAAGCATGTGGGTCATAGTGCATGCTTGGCCAGTCATCAGCCAGCAATGCACTGCGATGCCGCAGTGAATTATGGGCCGTGACGCGCCACACGAATTTGTCGCGAACGGCCCATATCGTTCGCAATTCGGCGAACGATCGAACAGACGATGTTCGAGTCGAACATGGGTTCGACTCGAACACGAAGCTCATCCCTAGTGCTGAGCTCCGTCCCTGACACAAATTTATCTCATGTGTCAGGAAAACTTCTCAAAAGTGACACATGCTGGTAACAGAGAAACAAAACACCAGAGAGAAATGACACTTATGGCTTGTACACACAATCATAAAATCATACGAAAAATATGCTTTCAAAGCGATTGTACGATAATCTGATAGTTACATGCAAATTTATCTGATGGGACAAGCATGAACATTTTTCTCATACAATACCAGATCGTGCGATTTTCATTCAATCAGTACAGTTGTCATCAGAAAATACAATATAAACACACTACATCACTTCGGAATTTTTATTCTGTCGTATGAGAATTTTCATAACTTTAGTTTAATAGTTTAATAACTTTAATAGTTATAACTTTCATTTGTCCTATAATCTGTGTACTAGGCATTAGAGCTCTGGGGAGGGGTAAGTAAAAGCTACAGGTATATGTTCTTTGTTCAGATTCCATGACTGAGGTTTAAGGCCACATTAAGGAACAAATAACTCTCCTCATACAGGCTAAGCAATCAATGGCGGGCCGACACTGATGGAGGTCTGAATGGACCAGGATCATTCTATTAAAGTAGAAAAATAAATATTTCTGCTAGTACATGCCATATCCCATGCTGTAGGTTTTCTTATCTACACTGCCTTATGCTATGGCCGTATGCCATGCTGTATGTCCTCTATTCCACAACGCCTCATTCTATATGTTGTGCTGTACATTTCCTATTCTGCACTGCCTCATTCTGTATAATATGCTATACATTTCCTATCCTACACCACCTAATTCCACATACCATGCTGTACATTCCTATTGCACACCGCCTCATTCCACATGCCATGCTGTAAATTATGATTCCACTCCGCTTCATTCCCCATGCCATGCTGTACATTCCTATTCCCCACCCCCTCATTCCACATTCCACGCTGCAAATTCCGATTCCACTCCACTTCATTCCTAATGCCATGCTGTACATTCCTATTCCACTCCGCTTCATTACACATACCATGCTGTACATTTCTAGTCCCCACCGTCTCACTCCACATGCCATGCTGTACATTCCTATTCCACACTGCCTCATTCCATATGCCATGCTGTACATTCCTATTCCACACCGCCTCATTCCACATGCCATGCTGTACATTACTATTCCACACCGCCTCATTCCACATGCCATGCTGTACATTCCTATTCCACCATACCTCAATCCATATGCCATGCTGTACATTCCTATTCCACACCGCCTCATTCCACATGCCATGCTGTACATTACTATTCCACACCGCCTCATTCCACACCGCCTCATTCCACATGCCATGCTGTACATTACTATTCCACACCGCCTCATTCCACATGCCATGCTGTACATTCCTATTCCACCATACCTCAATCCATATGCCATGCTGTACATTCCTATTCCACACCGCCTCATTCCACATGCCATGCTGTACATTACTATTCCACACCGCCTCATTCCACACCGCCTCATTCCACATTCCACATGCCATGCTGTACATTACTATTCCACACCGCCTCATTCCACATGCCATGCTGTACATTACTATTCCACACCGCCTCATTCCACATGCCATGCTGTACATTCCTATTCCCCACCCCCTCATTCCACATGCCACGCTGTAAATTCCGATTCCACTCCACTTCATTCCTAATGCCATGCTGTACATTCCTATTCCACTCCGCTTCATTCCACATGCCATGCTGTACATTACTATTCCACACCGCCTCATTCCACATGCCATGCTGTACGTTACTATTCCACACCACCTCATTCCATATGCCATGCTGTTCATTCCTATTCCACCATACCGCAATACAAGTGGCATGCTGTACATTCCTATTCCACCATACCTCAATCCATATGCCATGACATTCCTCCTATTCCACCATACCTCAATCAATATGCCATGCTGTACGCCTAGCTATTCCACATCTACACATTCTATTTATCAGATGTGTTTTCCTATTCTGCACCTCCCTATTTTATAGGCATTGCTGTATGTTATCTATTCCACACTACCTCATTTCATCTGCAATTCTGAACATTCCTATTCCACACTACTTCTTTTCATAGCCCATGCTCTAAAAAGTTCTGTATATCATGCTGTCTGTTCCCTTTTGCACACCACCACATTCTTTATTGATGCTACTGGGAGATTTCTTGCTGCTGCTGGGGGTATTTATTGTTGCTGCTGGGGGGGTCTATATTTTTGATTGGGGAAAACCATTGCTGCTGCTGAGGGATTTATTCTTTAACTACTTCAATACAAGGCACTTACACCCCCCTTCTTGCTCAAGCCAATTTTCAACTTTCAGCGCTGCCACAGTTTAAATGACAATTGCGCGGTCATGCTACACCTAAAATTTTGAAAAAAAAATGTTTTTCTTTTGTTTCTGTTATAAAATTTTGAAAATAAGTAGGTATTCTCCTTCACCGATGGACACTGATAAGGCAGCACCAATGAGGTGGCACTGATATGTAGCACTGATGGGTACTTATGGGTGGCACTGATAAGCGGCACTGCTGGGCACTGATATGTGACACTGATAGATGGCATTGATAGGCATCACTGATGGCACTGGGCACTGATTGGCAGCTGTCTGGGTACCAATTGGCATTTCCCTAGTGGTCTAGGGTGGCATACCTGGTGGTTCAGTTTGGTGGGATCCCTGGTGGTCCTGGCGGCATACTGGTGGTCCATGGTGGGCATCCGAGGGGGGCTGCGCTGATAAACGATCAGCACAGACCCCCCCTGTTAGGAGAGCAGCCGCATGGCTCTCCTCTACTCGCGTCTGTCAGATGCGAGTGAGGAAAAAGCCGATCAATGGCTCTTCCTGTTTACATCGTGATCAGCCGTGATTAGACATGTCAGAGGCTCTTTACTGAGATCGGTGTAGCGCTGTGTGTCAGACTGACGCACCGCACCACCGATCACCGCGATACACGAGAGCGGCGTTCTGGAGGGCCATCATATGCCGTCCACCCAGAACGAGAGCCGCGCCGCCCAGCCATCATTTCATGGCCGGCGGGCCAGAAGTGGTTAAAGAGGTGGTGCTGGGAGATGGGTAGGGGCAAAGACAAGGGGTAGTGTGTGGTCTAATATAGGATTGTCTATAGCAGTGGTCTCCAAACTACAGCCCGGGGACCAGATTCGGCCCTTTGCTTGCCTTTATCCAGCCCTTGGGGCAATATTCCTCCCTCTGATAGGAGACACTAGTGTCAACTGACAACAATGGGGCACCATTCCTCTCAAGGGTATCAACAATAGGGTGGTTTCCCCCCCACCAATACCAAATGTGATGGTGGGGGGGGATCAAAGGTGATGTTTACTCCCTCTGATGCCAGGAAAATTTCTATCCCTGTTGGCCACAGTCGAGCCCCCCTAAAGTCTGAAGGACAATCAACTGGCCCTTTGTTTAGAAAGTTTGGAGACCCCGGGCCAATAGGATTGTCATTTTAAGGATACCTGGTGGTTGCCTGTTGCAATTGCAGTTCATTTCCTCACAGGGCCATCTTAATAACATCATGGGTCCCTGGGCATAGTAATGCTATGGGGCCACTGCAAGCCTGCCCAATTTACGCACCTTACACCCGTACGCTCTCAGCCCCCCCTCACATGTGTATATATGACACACACACGTACACAGACACACACACACATGTACACAGGCGTACATATGTACACAGACACACACACACGTACACAGGCGTAAACATGTACACAGGCACACATGTACACAGACACACACACACACACCCATATTTACACAGAGGCACACCCACACACACACACACACGTACACAGACACAGACAACCCCCCCCCCCCTTACTTGTTAGGTGGTGTTCCCTGTCCCAGCTCTTGTGCAGGACACACGAAGGGTGCAAATGCCAGAATTTACCAGAGGAGGTAGCAAAGAGCCCGATGTCAGCTCAATGTCTCACACACATTACAAAATCTAGTACAGGCACAGAGCTCTCCTGCACCCGCCCCTGCCCTCTCCCATCCCCGCTAGACAGCCGGGCCCTTCTAGACGCTCGGTGCCCACTCAGTAAGACGGCCCTGGTTCCTCACAGGAAAGAAACAGGAAGTCTTGCCTTTGTTAATAAAGTTTCTTATTAAACATCATAAAGTTTATACCTCAGTTACAGAAGCCATTTTAGTTCTGATGCAGACAAGTGAGGGTCTTCAAATTTGCCACTAGATACACAAATGCCTGCAAGTCTATTTATTATTTGCCAAAGTTCATTTTACACTTGGACTGCACGGTTATGTGTTTGATATAGGATTTAAATATAATCTTTCTGTATAGTAATGTTTAATGTTGTACTTATTTGCAAAGTGTCACATGTAATACATATTGATAGAAGTAAATTCAGTTTTGTAATAAAACACAACGCTATTTCTGCCTGTTTTGTTAGCTGGCTGTCAGCTAAGGGATAGGAGTACAGGACAAGTAGTGGTGGGAGGACTTGCACATATTCTCTAAGTAAAAAAAAAAAAAAAAAAAAACCTGTAATTTGTAAAGTAGATCTGAACACTGATAAAAATGCCCAAGCCAGTGGGCAGGAGCCAATAATGTCAACCACCTTCAGTACCTCTCATAAATCAGTAGAAGGCACTGTATAGTATACATATCTCATCTTGCTTAGAGGAGTAGAAGGAGAATGAGAAGGTTTCTCCTAACAGGAGATTGTGTTTACCATACAATTTTCTAGATGTACTTTTACACTTTACGCATGTATTGTTTGCAAACCCCATAAATATACCATGCAATGTGTTAATATCATTTTGAAATTATTAAAACAAAAAATGCCACAATTATGTTATGTAATGTGCTGTGTAAAGTTGTACATGCTAAATGCTGCTATAAGCAGTTTTCTAACTAAAAAGACTTTCTGAAGAGAGACGATCATTTAATTGTAGAACAACTTTATCTTTAATAGAGATGTAAAGTCTTTTCGATGATAATATACACATTATACACAATAAACTCATGTATACATAGTCTTCCTTGAATATATAGCAAAGATCCACAAAGCTTTGCGCTAATTGAGAGACTCGCCATATATCATCTTAGATAAAGATTAGAGTCCTTGTGCAGTAAATGCTGATGTTTAGAACATCCCGATAGTGTTTTGTTAACAAGAAGATAACGGACAAGCAAGATACGTTTGTTTAGCTGCCTATAGATAAACTGAATAGCTTCTTTGTTACATTTTCATGAATGATGGTTACAAGTGAGAGATAAATAAAAGCACAGAATACTACCATCAAACATACAAGTTTATGTACGTAGAAAAAAAAAAGCGGGGTGTAATATACCATTTTCTATACTGCTTGTTTACAATTTGCATTCGTATTGAGAAATTAAACAAAATACACTTGTTTCAAGCATACTTATCATACAAATAATGTTAAATGTGCCTTTATTTAATCAAAATGAACCTGGGTGAAAGCATGACACTTGTCAAAACCTGCCATCTAATAACTATTGATTTGCAACAGATGCATTTTTTGTTACAGTAGGGAGTGATTGATAGTTAACTGTGAATTTATAATTGGATTTATAGGTAAGCCAGGCAAAACCATTTTTAAGGTCATCCATAATCTTAGGTTTTTATGGCCTATCCCCAGGCAGCTACTACATGGAAAGTTCTGACCTGTTTAATGTGCTAATTAAAGTAAAACCCAACAGCTGTTAAAAATAAAAGAGAAACTTGGGTACCAATCACCTTCAACCTGGAGCTGTCCCCCATAGTATTTCTTTATTGCCACAATATGTCCTCTAATAGGATGCATGCTACCATCTGAGCAGATACCATGAGTACCCACCCCCTGAAATGTTGTCACCAAGGCCTGAAGACTTTAGAAAAAAGGGCAGAGTTGGCCTTTTAAAAACAGTACCACTACATTGAGATGATAAAGAATGATATACATAAAGATGGCTGGAGAACTGAAAGAAAAATAGATCAAAAGCAGAGTTGTTGCCCATATTGCTGAATCCGATTCCTTGAGATTACCTGAGGTGAAATCTGATCATTATTGGAAATAATTCACATTTGCTTCTATTTTCCTCCTTGTCTCTAGGAATAGTCCCAACCTTATTTGCCATTACGAATTAGGTTTGGGTTTGCTGCTAACATAGTTGTTAGTACAAATCCTGAAGTTATGAATTTATTTAAAAATTGAGTTTATTTATAAATTTATGTGCAATTCGATTATTAGATTTTTTACAGTAATGCACTGCATGTCCTATCAACAATGACCAAAAGGGTTAGAAGAGGGAATAAAGGGATACTTCTGATCTGGTATAAATAAAAGCTATGCATTCCATTGACTTCCAAAAATACTACAGCGACGCCAGACCTAAAATTAAAGACATTCTTCTCTCTTTTTTTTTTTTTTTTTTTTAAGGCAGTGCTGTGCAGCATTGCAATAATAAAGTGATGCTATCAAATCCTGTACCACTTGCTAATTTTACCAAGCTATAGCAGCTTCAGGCCTCTTGCACACGGGAATAAAAATGCTGAGTTTTTTACTATTCTGAAATTAGATGCATTGTAGTCTATGGGATATTGCACACAGCTGAGTAAAGATTAGTAAAACAGCATTTAGGAGCAGTAAAACGAAAAAACTTTCATTTGTGTAGAGTAATTTACTCGCATACGTGTGTTTACTTGTCTATAAGCATGTTTACGCAGGTAGAAATGAGTATATTACAATAGCTGGCAATGAAGAAGAATTTTACTCATAGATATACTTACACATCTTTACTCAACATTACTCAGCTCTTTACGCAGTTTTCGTCCCCTTACATACGAGCATCACAAGTTCATCAGTAAATTAATCTGTTTGTGTGCAAGGGGCCTAATGCCTAGTACACACTGGACGAATGCTGGGAGACATCGAACAGTTCAATAAAAACCAGCCGACATTTGGCCTGTGTGTATTTCAGCTGGTCCGACAGAAGCCAGCAAAACGGGCATGCTGGGACCAAAGGCTAAGAGCAATGATCAGAGTGTTCTGGCGGGGGCCTTGTGTTAGAACACAACAGCTCAGCAGGAGAGATTACTAATGTCAGATTGTTAGTACAGCAGCACTGACCGACCAGAGCTGTCAGGTTTTCTTTTTTTGTTCAACCTGGTTGAACAACCAGGCTTTAATTTGTTAGGCTGAGGCCCTCCCATGGTTTTTAGATCTGTTGCGGCTGATACTTTCACTGGTCAAAGCAGGTTTAGTGTCTCCTTATAAAAGCATTGTTTTTAAAACTACTCAAAAAAGCCTTTTTTTTATTGAATATGAACCAGAAAGGTGTGCTGCTGATGTATGTATAATTTTACAAGAAAAAAAAAAAATCTACAACCAAATATGTAACAAATAGGGATGAGCCGAACACCCCCCGGTTCGGTTCACACCAGAACCTGCGAACGGACCGAAAATTCGCACGAACGTTAGAACCCCATTGACGTCTATGGGACTCGAACGTTCGAAATCAAAAGTGCTCATTTTAAAGGCTAATTTGCATGGTATTGTCCTAAAAAGGATTTGGGGACCCGGGTCCTACCCCAGGGGACATGTATCAATGCAAAAAAAACTTTTAAAAACGGCCGTTTTTTCGGGAGCAGTGATTTTAATAATGGTTAAAGTAAAAAAAAAAAAAGTGAAATATTCCTTTAAATATCGTACCTGGGGGGTGTCTATAGTATGCCTGTAAAGTGGCACATGTTTCCCGTGTTTAGAACAGTCCCTGCACCAAATGTCATTTTTAAAGGAAAAAATCTCATTTAAAACTGCTTGCGGGTTTAATGTAATGTCGGGTCTTGGCAATATGGATGAAAATCAGTGAGACAAACGGCATGGGTACCCCCCAGTCCATTACCAGGCCCTTTGGGTCTTGTATGGATATTAAGGGGAACCCCGCACCCAAATTAAAATAAGGAAAGGTGTGGGGCCACAAGGCTCTATATACTCTGAACAGCAGTATACAGGCGGTGCAAACAAGACAGGGACTGTAGGTTTGTTGTTAAGTAGAATCTGTTTGTCATTTTGAATGGGTACATTTTTAACGTGTTTAGCTCCAGCCAAAAAATCTTTTTTAAGCTTTTTGGAAAACATAGGGAAGGGTTATCACCCCTGTGACATTTGTTTTGCTGTCTTTCCTCCTCTTTAGAAGATTTCACCTCACTTTTTGTCACAATGACAAATGTTTTTTGAAAATTTGGGTTTTTTTGTGGAACAAGGATTGGAAAGCATCAGTGGAAAGGAGAAATGTTTTTCCCATATTAACTCTTACAGGAGAGAATTTCCCTTCCTAGGGGTAGATTTCATCTCACTTCCTGTTGTCTCCTTCCGTTTGCAAGTAGGAGTCGTTTGTAAGTTAGATGTTTGAAAGTAGGGGCCTGCCCTATATACTCAGCATAAATTTGGCCCTTAGGTGTTGTTGTGGCCATAACAACGTAAGCCCTCACAGGGCCCTGCTGTGAAATATTAGATCAAGAATTGTAATTACATGCCCCTGTTGAACAGGGGCAGAAAAACTGGGCCTTTGGTGGTGGTGGTGGTGGTGCTGGTGCCACAACACTGTAAGTCCTCACTCGCTCTTGGTGGGTGCAGAAATGGGCCCTGCTGTGAAATATCAGATCAAGAATTGTAATTACATGCCCCTGTTGAACAGGGGCAGAAAAATTGGGCCTTTGGTGGTGGTGCTGGTGCCACAACACTACAACCCCTCACAGACACTCTAGTTGGAACGCAGGAACGAGCCCTGCTGCAAAGTATTGCATCAAAAATTGTAATTACACGCCCCTGTTAAACAGGGGCAGAAAAATTGGGCCTTAGGCACTGGTGCTGGTGCCACAACACTGCAACCCCTCACAGACACTCTAGTTGGAACGCAGGAACGAGCCCTGCTGCAAAGTATTGCATCAAAAATTGTAATCACACGCCCCTGTTAAACAGGGGCTAAAAAATTGTGCCTTAGGCATTGGTGGTGGCGCCCAGAACCAAAAATGTTCTTTCAAGCTATCAGCGTGATGATTGAGGAGGAAGAGGATAATTACTCAGGGATAGTCACTCAGCATCAGCATAGGCAGTCTTTCAAGGGATCTGAGATTTTAAAAAAAATTATTCGGTTACATCAGCATCAGGTGCTTGGTAGCTGGTGGTGATCCAAGACTGATTCATTTTTATGAAGGTCAGTCGATCGACCGAGTCGGTGGAGAGACGCACCCTGTGATCGGTTACAAAGCCTCCAGCAGCACTGAATGTGCGTTCCGAAAGAACGCTGGATGCAGGACAGGCCAGTAGCTCAATTGCATAATGTGCAAGCTCTGGCCAGTGATCCATCCTCAAGACCCAGTAACCCAGAGGATTTTCGGTGGGAAAGGTGTCCAAGTCTGATCTTGCCCTTAGGTATTCCTGCACCATGTAAAACAGACGCTGGCGATGGTTGCTGGAACCGATCATACCTTGGGGCTGCGGACCAAAAAATTGTCTGAACACATCGGTCAGACGGCCACCTTCTCCACCGCTCCTTCTTTGACTGACCGAAGCCTCAGCAACACGTTGTCCAGAAACAGGAGTTTGTAACCTCCCAGTCTCTGGGAACGCGTTGCACAGACCTTTCTGCAAGGCCTCCCGAAGATGTTTCATCCTCTGCTCCCTCTGCGATGGCAAGATAAGGTCTGCAACCTTACCCTTGTAACGTGGATCAAGGAGGGTTGCCAGCCAGTATTGGTCCTTCTCCTTGATACCACGAATACGAGGATCCTTCCGCAGGCTTTGCAGGATCAGGGAGGCCATGCAGCGTAGGTTTGCTGAGGCATTCGGTCCGGAGTCCTCTGGGTCACTAAGGACGACATGGTCCGCAGCCACCTCCTCCCAGCCACGTACAAGTTCATGTGTTTCTTGGGACTGATCCCTTAAAGACTGCTGCTGATGCTGAGTGCCAGGCTCCACCTCCATACTGACACAATCTTCCTCCTCCTCCTCCTCCTCCTCGTCCTCTTCCTGTGTGATCGGCGGGCATGCAGAAACACTGTCTGGATAAAGGGGGCCTTCAGAGCTAAGGAAGTCCTCCTCTACCTGCCTCTGTTCTGCCTCAAGTGCCCTGTCCATTATTCCACGCAGCGTGTGCTCCAACAGGTGGACAAGGGGGACAGTGTCACTGATGCATGCACTGTCACTGCTCACCATCCTCGTGGCCTCCTCAAATGGTGACAGGACAGTGCATGCATCCCTGATCATGGCCCACTGGCGTGGGGGAAAAAAAACCAAGCTCCCCTGACCCTGTCCTGGTGCCATAGTCGCACAGGTACTCATTGATGGCCCTCTGCTGCGTGCGCAACCGCTGCAGCATGTCCAACGTTGAGTTCCACCTGGTGGGCATGTCACAGATTAGGCGGTTCTTGGGCAGGTTAAACTCCTTTTGGAGGTCCGTCAGCCGAGCACTGGCATTATATGACCCGCGGAAATGCACACAGACTTTCCTGGCCTGCCTCAGGACATCCTGTAAGCCCGGGTACCTGCCCAAGAACCGCTGCACCACCAAGTTAAGGACGTGAGCCAAACAGGGCACATGGGTCATTTGTCCCTGTCGGAGGGCAGAGAGGAGGTTGGTGCCATTGTCGCAAACCACCATTCCTGCCTTAAGTTGGCGTGGCATCAACCACCTCTGAACCTGCCCCTGCAGAGCTGACAGAACCTCTGCCCCAGTGTGGCTCCTGTCCCCCAAGCACACCAGCTCAAGCACCGCATGGCATCTTTTGGCCTGCGTACTTGCGTAGCCCCTTGAATGGCTACGGAGCACCGCTGCTTCCGAGGACAAAGCACAGGAAGAGGCCATGGAGGAAGAAGAAGAGGAGGGGGTGGAGGAGAGAGGTGTGTCACAATCATTAGCATTTTGGAGGCGTGGTGGCGGAACAACCTCCAACACTACTGCACCTTGTCCTGCATCCTTCCCAGCTGCCAGCAGAGTCACCCAATGCGCCGTGAAACTTAAGTAACGTCCCTGTCCATGCCTGCTGGACCATGAGTCAGCGGTAAGATGCATCTTACCGCTGACCGCCCTGTCCAGCGAGGCATGGACATTGCCTTCCACATGCCGGTAGAGAGCCGGAATCGCCTTCCGTGAGAAAAAGTGGCGTTTAGGTACCTGCCACTGAGGAACCGCACATTCCACAAACTCACGGAAGGGGGCAGAGTCTACCAACTGAAAAGGCAGCAGTTGAAGTGCTAGCAATTTTGCCAAGCTAGCATTCAACCGCTGCGCATGTGGATGGCTGGGAGCAAACTTCTTTCGGCGGTGCAGCAGCTGGGGCAGGGAAATTTGCCTGGTACAATCTGACGTCGGTGTACCAAAAGCAGATTGCCCACAAGTACTTGGCTGTGACACACCTAATTCTGCACCTTCATTCCTTTCAGTGCAGGTCTCAGAGAGGACTGAAGGTATAGTGGGGTTGGAGATCTCAGCTGATGAGGAGCAAGGAGAGGTCCTCTTTGTTCTTTGGTGTGGGTCTTTTAGATACGCTTGCCAACGAACTGCATGGCAGGTCAACATATGTCTGGTCAAGCATGTGGTACCCAAGCGGGAGATGTTTTGGCCACGCGAGATACGCTTGAGACATATGTTGCAAATAGCAGCGGTGCGATCTGATGCACTCGTCTCAAAAAAGGCCCACACCAAAGAACTTTTTGAATAACGCGCAGAGACTGCAGCGCCCTGCACATGTGGAGCTTTGGGGTGTGATGCAGTCAATGTGTGCCCTTAGGCTGGCCCCTGGAGGGCATCCTGCCTCGTTGGTGATGTGCCGCCTCCTCCTCCTCTCTCCTATCAGGCACCCACGTTGAGTCAGTGACCTCATCATCCCCTCCCTCCTCATCACTGGAGTAAACCTGGCAGTATGCTGCAGCAGGGGGAGCATGACTGCCAGATTGCTGTCCTTCTTGGGCACCCCTTCTGTCTGCGCTCATGTTACTGCCTTCATCGAGCTCAGTATCATCAGAGCCTTCCAAACGCTGGGCATCCTCCTGGAGCATGTGCCCAACACTGTGGTCAAACAGTTCGAGGGACTCCTCAGGAGGACATGGTGGGGCTAGGGAAGGAGTCACTGATGACATTGAGCCGAGGGAAGAGGCCACTGCTTTGCCAGACAAAGTACCCTGGGCATGGGTGAGAGAGGATGAGGAGGATGAGGACGGCTTGGTCATTCTCTCGACCAAGTCTTCCGCATGTTGTGGCTCAACACGGCCAGCTGCCGAAAAAAAGCCCAAGCGTGTCCCACGGCCACATGCTGATAAGGATGCACCGTCTCCATGACCAGCACTAGACACAGAGCCTGCTTGTCCTCTCTTATTGGCTTGTGACTGTCTGCCTCTCCTTAATGGCCTGTAGCTGCACTAAGCTGGGATATATATATGTACTGATACTGCAGCTAGCAAAATCAACTGCCTGCCTGTAGTATGAGAACACCACCAACCTTCTACAGGTAGCTTTAGCTGAACACTGTGAGGTGGACGCACCCCACTAACTTGTAGGTTTAGCTGAACACTGTGAGCAGGACGCACCCCACTAACTTGTAGGTTTAGCTGAACACTGTGAGGTGGACGCACCACACTAACTTGTAGGTTTAGCTGAACACTGTGAGGTGGACGCACCACACTAACTTGTAGGTTTAGCTGAACACTGTGAGCAGGACGCACCCCACTAACTTGTAGGTTTAGCTGAACACTGTGAGCAGGACGCACCCCACTAACTTGTAGGTTTAGCTGAACACTGTGAGCAGGACGCACTGCACTAACTGTAAATAGTCTAGCTGCCTGACTGTGGTACTAATAGGATCAAAAGAACACCATTAATTTTCTTCAGGTAGCTGTATATACTGTAACAAGACAAGCCTGCCTGTCAGTAAGAAGATAACAGGAACGGATCTAGCTGAACACTGTGAGCAGGACGCACTGCACTAACTTGTAGGTTTAGCTGAACACTGTGAGGTGGACGCACCACACTAACTTGTAGGTTTAGCTGAACACTGTGAGCAGGACGCACCCCACTAACTTGTAGGTTTAGCTGAACACTGTGAGCAGGATGCACTGCACTAACTGTAAATAGTCTAGCTGCCTGACTGTGGTACTAATAGGATCAAAAGAACACCAATAATTTTCTTCAGGTAGCTGTATATACTGTAACAAGACAAGCCTGCCTGTCAGTAAGAAGATAACAGGAACGGATCTAGCTGAACACTGTGAGCAGGACGCACTGCACTAACTTGTAGGTTTAGCTGAACACTGTGAGGTGGATGCACCACACTAACTTGTAGGTTTAGCTGAACACTGTGAGCAGGACGCACCCCACTAACTTGTAGGTTTAGCTGAACACTGTGAGCAGGACGCACCGCACTAACTTGAAGGTTTAGCTGAACACTGAGCAGGACGCACCCCACTAACTTTTGTAGGTTTAGCTGAACACTGTGAGCAGGACGCACTGCACTAACTGTAAATAGTCTAGCTGCCTGACTGTGGTACTAATAGGATCAAAAGAACACCAGTAATTTTCTTCAGGTAGCTGTATATACTGTAACAAGACAAGCCTGCCTGTCAGTAGGAAGATAACAGGAACGGATCTAGCTGAACACTGTGAGCAGGACGCACTTCACTAACTTGTAGGTTTAGCTGAACACTGTGAGGTGGATGCACCACACTAACTTGTGGGTTTAGCTGAACACTGTGAGCAGGACGCACCCCACTAACTTGTAGGTTTAGCTGAACACTGTGAGCAGGACGCACCGCACTAACTTGAAGGTTTAGCTGAACACTGAGCAGGACGCACCCCACTAACTTTTGTAGGTTTAGCTGAACACTGAGCAGGACGCACCCCACTAACTTTTGTAGGTTTAGCTGAACACTGTGAGCAGGACGCACTGCACTAACTGTAAATAGTCTAGCTGCCTGACTGTGGTACTAATAGGATCAAAAGAACACCAGTAATTTTCTTCAGGTAGCTGTATATACTGTAACAAGACAAGCCTGCCTGTCAGTAGGAAGATAACAGGAACGGATCTAGCTGAACACTGTGAGCAGGACGCACTGCACTAACTTGTAGGTTTAGCTGAACACTGTGAGGTGGACGCATCACACTAACTTGTAGGTTTAGCTGAACACTGTGAGCAGGACGCACCCCACCAACTTGTAGGTTTAGCTGAACACTGTGAGCAGGACGCACTGCACTAACTGTAAATAGTCTAGCTGCCTGACTGTGGTACTAATAGGATCAAAAGAACACCAGTAATTTTCTTCAGGTAGCTGTATATACTGTAACAAGACAAGCCTGCCTGTCAGTAAGAAGATAACAGGAATGGATCTAGCTGAACACTGTGAGCAGGACGCACTGCACTAACTGTAAATAGTCTAGCTGCCTGACTGTGGTACTAATAGGATCAAAGGAACACCAGTAATTTTCTTCAGGTAGCTGTAAATACTGTAACAAGACAAGCCTGCCTGTCAGTAGGAAGATAACAAGAACGGATCTAGCTAAACTGAATACAGTGTATATATATATATATATATATATATATATATATATGCAACACCTGGGATGCATATATATACACAATACACTGTAAGTGCAGCTAACTGACTGACTGTTCTGCCTAATCTATCTAACTCAAATCAAATGTCACTGTCTGTCTCTCTCTCTCTCTCAATGAACGCCGGAACACACACTACACAGGGCCGCCGTGCAGGCGGCCTTATATAGTGTGGGGCGTGTACTAAATCCCCTGAGCCATAATTGGCCAAAGCCTCCTTGGCTTTGGCCAATTACGGCTCTCTGTTCAGGCGGCGCTGTGATTGGCCAAGCATGCGGGTCATAGTGCATGCTTGGCCAATCATCAGCCAGCAATGCACTGCGATGCCGCAGTGAATTATGGGCCGTGACGCGCCACACGAATTTGGCGCGAACAGCCCATATCGTTCGCAATTCGACGAACGATCGAACAGCCGATGTTCGAGTCGAACATGGGTTCGACTCGAAGACACGAAGCTCATCCCTAGTAACAAATGATTTTTACAATTGAATTATGATAGCAATAGCATTTATGTATTTGTTACATTATAGACCAATTGAGACCACTATATTGAAATCAATAGAATTACATGGATGTCTTGTATTCCTTTCACTGCTGGTCCTGATGAAGTGGATTAATCGAACATGTTGACTGCAACTTACTTTTTTTGAAAAGGGACTCAGTATAGTGCATATATAAAAGTGGTCTTTTTTTTTTTGCACAACAAACAAAGTATTGTTTTGAGCAACATGTGATTCTTTTAAACTTTTGTATGATGTGACTAATACATTTTAAACTATGTTTATTAAATGCAGGTCTTATATCTGTACCCTTGGGTGCCATTCTTGAAAGTCCCTGGTTTTTACCATGCTATAGTCGTTTATTGATTTAGGAAGATAACACTTTTTGCCCAGTGTCACTGCCTCCCTCCTCCCTTTCTTTTGAACCTATTGAGTTTTTTATTTTGCTGTTGGTTCATGTCACTTATTGGCAGTGCTCAGATCCACATGCCTTTTTTGTTTGACAATCGCTTTCTTATTAGTCCTACAAATGGCCAGAATTCAATAACAAGATTCACCCACCATTAGACTTCATTAGAATTTGCAAACTTAGATCATACCTTGTGTTAGGTTCAACTTTTAAACAAGTTGCTTAAGTTTATATTGCTTTGCCAAATTATTGCTTCTATAAGAATAATGACACAGATCAGGTATGTCTGTATCACAGTTCTGAGCATCCCCAAAAAAGGACTGCTCCCTTTACTTCTTTTATAGGCAGTTCCAAAAGCAGTAATCTTATCGGCATTACCAAATGAGGTTAAGGTACAAAGAGTTTCTCATCAGCGAACATGTAATGATTATTCAGCAGTTCCAAATTCCATCTAGATACAGATTGATAGAACAATTGATACATACACAGGTAAGAAAGGAGCACAAACAATTTAAATAGAACAATTGATACGTACACAGAAAAAAACAGAAACAATTAAAGTGGAACTCTAAGTCATTATTTCAACCCTATCAATTTCCCCCTTTGACATCATCCTCTCCTTCCCCCTGGGTCCTCATGAATAAGTTCTAGTCAGTTTTTCCCCAGAGTCCTTTCCCTGACCGCGAGTTGTCAGAGGGGTAGAACCCATCCCCCTAGGTATTACCAACATCTTAAAATTCAAGAAGAGGAGTTTTATAGGAGTAGGGTGATGTCAATACACATTTATCAGTATACCCTGTCTATTCTCCTAATTTTCCTATTTATTTTCCTGTATACACATATATTCGTGATTGTAAGTGATATTAATATTAGAATAATAATTACCATTGGACTTAACAACCAGTGAAAGGTATTGGTTGCTGTAGAAGACATTCCACTAAATATATCCCACCAATGTGGTGCAGTATCCTGTTGTATCTGTGAGGAAAGATGTACTAGTCTACCTTTGTCAATAATAATTTGCTACTTTAGGATCATCTATAGCCCATTCGAAAGTTGTTGTTTCCTCTACTTCAAGTACATTAACCACTTGCCGACCGCCTAACGTAGATATACGTCGGCAGAATGGCACGGGCAGGCAGAATCACGTACCTGTACGTGATCTGCCTCCTGCGGGCGGGGGGTCCGATCGGACCCCCCCCCGGTGCCACCGGCGGTCGGCATCTGACTAGGAGCGTCGGGAGGCGAGGGGGAGACCATCCGATCGTGGCCCCCCCCTCGCGATCGCTCCCAGCCAATAGGAATCCTCCCCTGCCTGTGTGTAGTTTCACACAGGCAGAGGATGTGATGTCATCTCTCCTCGGTCTGGCAGTTTCCGTCCCAGCGCCGAGGAGAGAAGACATGTGAGTGCACACAACACACACACACACAGTAGAACATGCCAGGCATACCTTACACCCCCGATCCCCCCCCGATCGCCCCCCGATCCCCCCCCCGATCACCCCCCCCCCCTGTCACAAACTGACATTAGCAGTATTTTTTTTTTTTTTTTTCTGATTACTGCATAGTGTCAGTTTGTGAAAGTTACAGTGTTAGGGCAGTGAGTATTACCCCCCTTTAGGTCTAGGATACCCCCCTAACCCCCCCTAATAAAGTTTTAACCCCTTGATCACCCTCTGTCACCAGTGTCACTAAGCGATCATTTTTCTGATCGCTGTATTAGTGTCGCTGGTGACGCTAGTTAGGAACGTAAATATTTAGGTTCACCGTCAGCGTTTTATAGCGTCAGGGACCCCCATATACTATCTAATAAAGGTTTTAACCCCTTGATTGCCCCCTAGTTAACCCTTTCACCACTGATCACCGTATAACTGTTACGAGTGACGCTGGTTAGTTCGTTTATTTTTTATAGTGTCAGGGCACCCGCCGTTTATTACCGAATAAAGGTTTAGCCCCCCGATCGCCCGGCGGTGATATGCGTCGCCCCAGGCAGCGTCAGATTAGCGCCAGTACCGCTAACACCCACGCACGCAGCATACGCCTCCATTAGTGGTATAGTATCTGTACGGATCAATATCTGATCCAATCAGATCTATACTAGCGTCCCCAGCAGTTTAGGGTTCCCGAAAACGCAGTGTTAGCGGGATCAGCCCAGATACCCGCTAGCACCTGCGTTTTGCCCCTCCGCCCGGCCCACCCAAGTGCAGTATCGATCGATCACTGTCACTTACAAAACACTAAACGCATAACTGCAGCGTTCGCATAGTCAGGCCTGATCCCTGCGATCGCTAACAGTTTTTTTGGTAGCGTTTTGGTGAACTGGCAAGCACCAGCCCCAGGCAGCGTCAGGTTAGTGCCAGTAGCGCTAACACCCACGCACGCAGCATACGCCTCCCTTAGTGGTATAGTATCTGATCGGATCAATATCTGATCCGATCAGATCTATACTAGCGTCCCCAGCAGTTTAGGGTTCCCACAAACGCAGTGTTAGCGGGATCAGCCCAGATACCTGCTAGCACCTGCGTTTTGCCCCTCCGCCCGGCCCAGCCCAGCCCACCCAAGTGCAGTATCGATCGATCACTGACACTTACAAAACACTAAACGCATAACTGCAGCGTTCGCAGAGTCAGGCCTGATTCCTGCGATCGCTAACAGTTTTTTTGGTAGCGTTTTGGTGAACTGGCAAGCACCAGCCCCAGGCAGCGTCAGGTTAGCACCAGTACCGCTAACACCCACGCACGCAGCATACGCCTCCCTTAGTGGTATAGTATCTGAACTGATCAATATCTGATCCGATCAGATCTATACTAGCGTCCCCAGCAGTTTAGGGTTCCCACAAACGCAGTGTTAGCGGGATCAGCCCAGATACCTGCTAGCACCTGCGTTTTGCCCCTCCGCCCGGCCCAGCCCAGCCCACCCAAGTGCAGTATCGATCGATCACTGACACTTACAAAACACTAAACGCATAACTGCAGCGTTCGCAGAGTCAGGCCTGATCCCTGCGATCGCTAACAGTTTTTTTGGTAGCGTTTTGGTGAACTGGCAAGCACCAGCGGCCTAGTACACCCCGGTCGTAGTCAAACCAGCACTGCAGTAACACTTGGTGACATGGCGAGTCCTATAAGTGCAGTTCAAGCTGGTGAGGTGGCAAGCACAAGTAGTGTCCCACTGCCACCAAGAAGACAAACACAGGCCCGTCGTGCCCATAGTGCCCTTCCTGCTGCATTCGCCAATCCTAATTGGGAACCCACCACTTCTGCAGCGCCCGTACTTCCCCCATTCACATCCCCAACCAAATGCAGTCGGCTACATGAGAGGCATTTTCTTTATGTCCTCCCGAGTACCCCTACCCAACGAACCCCCAAAAAAGATGTTGTGTCTGCAGGAAGCGCGGATATAGACGTGACACCCGCTATTATTGTCCCTCCTGTCCTGACAATCCTGGTCTTTGCATTGGTGAATGTTTTGAACGCTACCATGCACTAGTTGAGTATTAGCGTAGGGTACAGCATTGCACAGACTAGGGCACACTTTCACAGGGTCTCCCAAGATGCCATCGCATTTTGAGAGACCCGAACCTGGAACCGGTTACAGTTATAAAAGTTAGTTACAAAAAAAAGTGTAAAAAAAAAAAAAAAAAAAAACATACAAAAATATAAAAAAAAAAAAAAATAGTTGTCGTTTTATTGTTCTTTCTCTCTCTATTCTCTCTCTCTATTGTTCTGTTCTTTTTTACTGTATTCTATTCTGCAATGTTTTATTGTTATTATGTTTGATCATGTTTGCTTTTCAGGTATGCAATTTTTTATACCTTACCGTTTACTGTGCTTTATTGTTAACCATTTTTTTGTCTTCAGGTACGCCATTCACGACTTTGAGTGGTTATACCAGAATGATGCCTGCAGGTTTAGGTATCATCTTGGTATCATTCTTTTCAGCCAGCGGTCGGCTTTCATGTAAAAGCAATCCTAGCGGCTAATTAGCCTCTAGACTGCTTTTACAAGCAGTGGGAGGGAATGCCCCTCCCCCCCCCAACGTCTTCCGTGTTTTTCTCTGGCTCTCCTGTCTCAACAGGGAACCTGAAAATGCAGCCGGTGATTCAGCCAGCTGACCATAGAGCTGATCAGAGACCAGAGTGGCTCCAAACATCTCTATGGCCTAAGAAACCGGAAGCTACGAGCATTTTATGACTTAGATTTCGCCGGATGTAAACAGCGCCATTGGGAAATTGGGAAAGCATTTTATCACACCGATCTTGGTGTGGTCAGATGCTTTGAGGGCAGAGGAGAAATTTAGGGTCTAATAGACCCCAATTTTTGCAAAAAAGAGTACCTGTCACTACCTATTGCTATGATAGGGGATATTTACATTCCCTGAGATAACAATAAAAATGATTAAAAAAAAAAAAAATGAAAGGAACAGTTTAAAAATAAGATAAAAAAATAATAATAATAAAGAAAAAAAAAAAAAAAAAAAAAAAAAGCACCCCTGTCCCCCCTGCTCTCGCGCTTAGGCGAACGCAAGCGTCGGTCTGGCGTCAAATGTAAACAGCAATTGCACCATGCATGTGAGGTATCGCCGCGAAGGTCAGATCGAGGGCAGTAAGTTTAGCAGTAGACCTCCTCTGTAAATCTAAAGTGGTAACCTGTAAAGGCTTTTAAAGGCTTTTAAAAATGTATTTAGTTTGTCGCCACTGCACGTTTGTGCGCAATTTTAAAGCATGTCATGTTTGGTATCCATGTACTCGGCCTAAGATCATCTTTTTTATTTCATCAAACATTTGGGCAATATAGTGTGTTTTAGTGCATTAAAATGTAAAAAAGTGTGTTTTTTCCCCAAAAAATGCGTTTGAAAAATCGCTGCGCAAATACTGTGTGAAAAAAAAAAATGAAACACCCACCATTTTAATCTGTAGGGCATTTGCTTTAAAAAAAATATATAATGTTTGGGGGTTCAAAGTAATTTTCTTGCAAAAAAAAATTATTTTTTTATGTAAACAATAAGTGTCAGAAAGGGCTTTGTCTTCAAGTGGTTAGAAGAGTGGGTGATGTGTGACATAAGCTTCTAGATGTTGTGCATAAAATGCCAGGACAGTTCAAAACCCCCCCAAATGACCCCATTTTGGAAAGTAGACACCCCAAGCTATTTGCTGAGAGTCATGTTGAGTCCATGGAATAATTTATATTGTGACACAAGTTGCGGGAAAGAGACAATTTTTTATTTTTTTTATTTTTTTTTGCGCAAAGTTGTCACTAAATGATATATTGCTCAAACATGCCATGGGAATATGTGAAATTACACCCCAAAATACATTCTGCTGCTTCTCCTGAGTACGGGGATACCACATGTGTGAGACTTTTTGGGAGCCTAGCCGCGTACGGGACCCTGAAAACCAAGCACCGCCTTCAGGCTTTCTAAGGCCGTAAATTTTTGATTTCACTCTTCACTGCCTATCACAGTTTCGGAGGCCATGGAATGCCCAGGTTGCAAAAAACCCCCCCAAATGACCCCATTTTGGAAAGTAGACACCCCAAGCTATTTGATGAGAGGTATAGTGAGTATTTTGCAGACCTCACTTTTTGTCACAAAGTTTTGAAAATTGAAAAAAGAAAAAAAAAAATTTTTTTTCTCGTCTTTCTTTATTTTCAAAAACAAATGAGAGCTGCAAAATACTCACCATGCCTCTCAGCAAATAGCTTGGGGTGTCTACTTTCCAAAATGGGGTCATTTGGGGGGGGTTTGTGCCACCTGGGCATTCCATGGCCTCCGAAACTGTGATAGGCAGTGAGGAGTAAAATCAAAAATGTACGCCCTTAGAAATCCTGAAGGTGGTGATTGGTTTTCGGGGTCCCGTACGCGGCTAGGCTCCCAAAAAGTCCCACACATGTGGTATCCCCATACTCAGGAGAAGCAGCTAAATGTATTTTGGGGTGCAATTCCACATATGCCCATGGCCTGTGTGAGCAATATATCATTTAGTGACAACTTTGTACAAAAAAAAAAAAAAAAAAAATTTGTCACTTTCCCGCAACTTGTGTCAAAATATAAAACATTCCATGGACTCAACATGCCTCAAAGCAAATAGCTTGGGGTGTCTACTTTCCAAAATGGGGTCATTTGGGGGGGTTTTATGTCATCTGGGCATTTTATGGCCTTCAAAACTGTGATAGGTAGTGAGGAGTAAAATCAAAAATGTACGCCCTTAGAAATCCTGAAGGCAGTGATTGGTTTTCGGGGCCCCGTACGCGGCTAGGCTCCCAAAAAGTCCCACACATGTGGTATCCCCATACTCAGGAGAAGCAGCAGAATGTATTTTGGGGTGCAATTCCACATATGCCCATGGCCTGTGTGAGCAATATATCATTTAGTGACAACTTTTTGTAATTTTTTTTTTTTTTTGTCATTATTCAATCACTTGGGACAAAAAAAATGAATATTCAATGGGCTCAACATGCCTCTCAGCAAATTCCTTGGGGTGTCTACTTTCCAAAATGGGGTCATTTGTGGGGGTTTTGTACTGCCCTGCCATTTTAGCACCTCAAGAAACGACATAGGCAGTCATAAATTAAAGGCTGTGTAAATTCCAGAAAATGTACCCTAGTTTGTAGACGCTATAACTTTTGCGCAAACCAATAAATATACACTTATTGACATTTTTTTTACCAAAGACATGTGGCCGAATACATTTTGGCCTAAATGTATGACTAAAATTGAGTTTATTGGATTTTTTTTAGAACAAAAAGTAGAAAATATCATTTTTTTTCAAAATTTTCGGTCTTTTTCCGTGTATAGCGCAAAAAATAAAAACGGCAGAGGTGATCAAATACTATCAAAAGAAAGCTCTATTTGTGGGAAGAAAAGGACGCAAATTTCGTTTGGGTACAGCATTGCATGACCGCGCAATTAGCAGTTAAAGCGACGCAGTGCCGAATTGTAAAAAGTGCTCTGGTCAGGAAGGGGGTAAAACCTTCCGGGGCTGAAGTGGTTAATACCAGGAGTCCATGCATATATTTGTAAAACAACAATCTTCAACAAAAAATATGTAAGTAGATATTTCATCATGTTGTTTTCTCGGGTTGTTTCTTGCAATGTGATGCGTGTATCCAGGTAGGTTTTCCTTCCAGCTTTACTGAGGTGGCTGTGGTCAAGAGTACTTGGTAAGGACCTTCAAACCTGGGTTCCAATGTCTTTCTGGTGTGTTTCTTCACATATACATAATCCCCTGGTAGCAGAGTATGTGTACCTGTTATTGAATTAGGGTCTGGAAGAGAAGAATACACACTTTTGTGGATCTTAGTTAGACGTTGTTGTAATTGTATCACATATGCAGTCAAACTATCACATTGCAATTGCATACTCTGTGGAAAGTATAAACCCAATCTAGGTGCATTCCCAAAAAGTATCTCATATGGGGATAATCCTGTCTTTCCTGTTGGAGTGTACCTTATAGAGAACAAAGCCAAAGGCAGGCATTCTGTCCAAGGCTTGTTTAACTCTTGCATGGCTTTTTGTATTTTTAACTTTATTGTCCCATTTACTCTCTCCACTGATCCTGAACTCTGTGGGTGGTAAGGGGTGTGAAAACTTTGTTGAACCCCTAACATGGTCATCACATTCTGCATGATTTCTCCTGTAAAGTGTGTCCCCCTATCTGATTCTATGGTTTCAGGAAGACCAAACCTAGGTATTAACTCAGTGATCAGTTTCTTAGCTGTGGCTTTAGCTGTAGCCGATTTTACTGGATAACTTTCGGGCCAACCTGAGAATAAATTGATACACACGAGGACAAATTCAAAAGGGCCGCTCTTAGGCATTTGTATGTAATCAATCTGCAGTCTCTGGAAGGGGTATTGGGCCCGGACCTGGTGTTTACGTGGGGTTTTTACTCTCTGTCCTGGGTTATTCAGGAGACAGATTTGGCAGGCTGCACAGTAGTTTCTTGCAGTGCTACTGAATCCAGGGGCGAGCCATCCTTGGTTCACAATCCTATACATGGAATTGGAACTGACGTGTGTGGGTAGGTGAACTGCCGCTGCCATTTCTGGGTACAGAGAGGCAGGCAGGCATATTTTGCCTCCTTCCCTCCATACATTGTCAAGGTCTGGTGCTGCTCCCATCCTGACCCACTTATCTTCCTCGCTCTCCCCTGCTTGCTCCTGTAATTTACTCAGCTGCTGCCATGTTGGTTCTGGGATACTCACCTCTACCGCTGCTAAGGTCTCAGGGCTTCCTTCCCCTAGAGCTGCCTGTTTTGCAGTCAAATCTGCAAATGCATTTCCTTTTGCCTCAATTGTTTTTGCGCTCGTGTGTGCCGCTATCTTCATAATGGCTACTCGTTTAACCTTTTGAAGATTGTTCAGGACTCTCTTAATCCCTTCTCCATGTTTTACAGGTGTACCTGCTGCTGTCAGATAACCTCTAGCCCTCCATATGTGGCCATAATCATGCGCTACGCCATAAGCGTAGGCAGAGTCAGTGTAAATATTCCCTTCTCGTTCTTTTAAGTATTCTAGGGCTTGTTCTAAAGCTTTTAATTCTGCTTCCTGTGCTGACATGTGGGCTGGTAAGGCCTGTGCTTCAATTACCTGCGTATCAGTCACTACAGCATACCCTGTGTGATATTTACCCTTGTCATCAGCAAACCTACTACCATCTATATACAAGGTGTACTCAGCATTTAAAATCGGTGTATCTGTAACATGTGGGAATCCCATTGTCTCCTGTTCCATGAGCTGAAAACAATCGTGCTGATCTACTTCTTTAAACAAAAGAGTGTCAGTGTCCTCATTTCTTTTCTCACTAGTACTATTAGTACTATCATTCCCCCTTGCCAAATCTGGTGACTGAAGAGGCAAAAAGGTGGCCAAATTTAAGGTTGTACAGCGCTGAAAAGTAACATTTGGAGGTAAGAGTAAAGTACACTGTAATCTTAATTGCCTAGCCATTGAAATGTGTTTGGGCTGTACCTGAGACAAGATTGCATGTATGTCATGTGTGGTATGCACTACGACTGGATTGTCTAGAACAATCTCTGATGACTTATCTATGATAATTGACACTGCAGCTACCGCCCGTACACAAGACGGTGAACCTCTAGATACTGGATCTAATGCTGCTGAAAAGTAAGCGACTGGTCTTTGTTTTACATGTGCCTGTGTCAGAACACTTGTGGCGTGTCCAGTGATCTCAGCAATGTACAGATTAAATATCTTGGTGTAATCTGGTATACCAATAGCCGGGGCAGAAATCAACAACTTTTTCAAAGTGATAAACGACTCATAAGCTACTTCTGTAAGCACATACGGTACAATTTTCAAACAATCGTATAATGGCTGCATCAAAGCGCTAGCATGTGGTATCCACTGTCTACAATATGACACGATACCTAAAAACATACGCAATTGTTTGAAATTCCGTGGGGGTAACATTCCCTTTATCACTTGAACCCTCTCCTCAGTGAGATGTCTCGTACCCTGTGATATACAATGTCCCAAAAAGATAACTTTTTCCTGACACACTTGTAACTTTTTCTTATTAACCTTGCAACCTTTTTCTGCCAAAAATCGCAACAAATTAAGGGTGGTGTGCAGGCTTTCAGTCTCTCACTTATCTGTGGAATTAATCCTTCCATAAACTGTCTATTGAAGGCTCAGATCGTGACTGGCAGCTCTAAATCCATTCCCTCATCTGCCATCATACTTTCTATAGATAAGTAAAAGTCTGATACAGTCTGTCCTGGCATTTGTTTCATGGGTGATATTGACCCCCTCTCCTGTTGTTTTGCCTGACAAAAAGCTTCTAATCTAGCAATAAAAGGGGCCCTTGAGTCTATATGTCTGACATGTCCTGTCTCTAAATTGCCATCCCCATCAACTTGTCCTGCAGGTCTGTGTGGACCTATTTCTGTCATAAACTGGTTAAACAGGGTCAGAGTCATTTTATGTCTGCATAGATCCTCCCCATCCTGCCAGGTCGCTTCATGTGTATTCATTAACTGTGTCACAAATCTACAAAAAGCAGCTGGCTTTGCTACCGGGTCTGGGGCGCTCTGTATTAATGCCATAAGGGTGTCTGCCGACCATGGTGCCCAAGTCCTTATTTGCATTCTACGAGTGACAGTAGGCGGGGCATTTGGATGGGCTGCTTGTCCAAATTCTGGATTGTTTACCTGAACAATGCGTGTATCAGTGCGTACGGGAGCTACAGTTTCTGGATGAGGTTTTTGTGCCCCACAATGCACACATTCTACTGCCCATTCTGGGTTTTGTGCTCCACAATCCTGACAAACCCATTCTCTCCCCTCAAGTACCGGATATATCTTGTGTGGTTTGCGTTCTACGTCAGTGTATGAGGGTGGGATGGCTGAGCTGGGAGCCTCGACATTTTTTGTTCTTCTATCTTTCATATCCCAACCATCACAATCTGGATTATACTTCCACCCCTCTTCTTTCGCTCTATTTGAGACCTTAATTAAGCATTGAACCTGACGCATCCATTGCTTCTCTAACACCTCTCCTTGTCTGTCCCTTTTTATTTCACTCCATACATCCGGGTCTAAGCCCGCTGCTCCTTTCACCTTAAATTTACGAAGGACATCCTTTAAGTCCTGTGCTTCGGTTTTCCCATAAATGTTCTTAATTATCTGTGGCACCGTATAGTGCGCCACAATTCCCTGACGGGGTTTTGTGTTCCTCTGGCCCATTCTAACAGTCCTGCCTAGGTAGCGTGTGGGACACTTAGTGTACAATATAATGCGGCTACAACATATACAAGAATGAATAATTACTTTATATGCTAGCCCAATAGCAAACCAGCTAAGTTACACTAGTTCCTCGTTGCCTTCCTCCTAGGGTGCTAGAATTCTAGAAACCTCTCCGGAATGAGATTTCTGAAACCGAATTACTTTATATGCTAGCCCAAAAATAAATAATTACTTTATATGCTAGCCCAATAACAAACCAGAATGCGGCTACAACATATACAAAAATGCGGCTACAACATATACAAGCATTCCTTTAAGTGGCCAGGTATCCGACTAGATCTCGGGACTTTGTTGAGACCTTATTCCCTCCCCGTATCTGGGAATCCCTCTCATACACTCTTATCCCTGCTTTATGGAGCAGACAGGGCTTATACTCTCAACCCGTCTATGGTTTATGAGTTAGATGTGAGGTTAAGCATAAGCGTCAGACCCTCAAGCTCACAAGCCCTCAGGTTCCCAATCGTGTGAGGTAAGGCGCATTCCATTGCTTAGTTCGGCAATCCCCTTCTAACTCATACCATCCTTGACAAGGCTCATTCACTTTCTCAACAAGACAGACAAGACAAACACAGATAACAAAACAAACAAATAATTCCAGCAATATAAACTAAAATATGCAGTAATTCTAGACTCACCACTACAGAGGCTGGTGTTTTAAAACCAGGAGAACCGTAACTGACAGAACGGATAGGCACAAATCAGGGGAGCACAGAATATAAGAAAAATAAAGCTTTTTCTTACCTGCGCAGGTTTTTTTTATTCTGTGGTTCCCGGAATGCCTGTCTTTTTGTTCCGTCAGCCACGTTCGTCCACCTCTTGTAGTATCATCGGTGAGTCCCTGTTTCGGGCGCCAAAATGTTAGGTTCAACTTTTAAATAAGTTGCTTATAGTTTATATTGCTTTGCCAAATTATTGCTTCATATAGGAATTAAGACACAGAGTCAGGTATGTCTGTATCAAAGTTCTGAGCATCCCCCCAAAAGGACTGCTCCCTTTACTTCTTTTATAGGCAGTTCCAAAAGCAGTAATCTTATCGGCATTACCAAATGAGGTTAAGGTACAAAGAGTTTCTCATCAGCGAACATGTAATGAATATTCAGCAGTTCCAAATTCCATCTAGATACAGATTGATAGAACAATTGATACGTACACAGGTAAGAAAGGAGCACAAACAATTTAAATAGAACAATTGATACGTACACAGGTAAGAAAAAACAGAAACAATTAAAGTGGAACTCTAAGTCATTATTTCAACCCTATCAATTTCCCCCTTTGACATCATCCTCTCCTTCCCCCTGGGTCCTCATGAATAAGTTCTAGTCAGTTTTTCCCCAGAGTCCTTTGCTCGTGGACCATCTCCCTGCTGCCTGATATGACTATTTTTGTTGTCCCTGGGCTGGTTCCTTCTCTGATTAACTGGAGAATCAACCCCTTCCTCTCCTTCATCCCTTATTCTTTTCTTACAGTTGCGTCTGATGTGACCAATCTTGTTACAGTAGTGACAGGAAAAAGTTATCTTTTTGGGACATTGTATATCACAGGGTACGAGACATCTCACTGAGGAGAGGGTTCAAGTGATAAAGGGAATGTTACCCCCACGGAATTTCAAACAATTGCGTATGTTTTTAGGTATCGTGTCATATTGTAGACAGTGGATACCACATGCTAGCGATTTGATGCAGCCATTATACGATTGTTTGAAAATTGTACCGTATGTGCTTACAGAAGTAGCTTATGAGTCGTTTATCACTTTGAAAAAGTTGTTGATTTCTGCCCCGGCTATTGGTATACCAGATTACACCAAGATATTTAATCTGTACATTGCTGAGATCACTGGACATGCCACAGGTGTTCTGACACAGGCACATGTAAAACAAAGACCAGTCGCTTACTTTTCAGCAGCATTAGATCCAGTATCTAGAGGTTCACCGTCTTGTGTACGGGCGGTAGCTGCAGTGTCAATTATCATAGATAAGTCATCAGAGATTGTTCTAGACAATCCAGTCGTAGTGCATACCACACATGACATACATGCAATCTTGTCTCAGGTACAGCCCAAACACATTTCAATGGCTAGGCAATTAAGATTACAGTGTACTTTACTCTTACCTCCAAATGTTACTTTTCAGCGCTGTACAACCTTAAATTTGGCCACCTTTTTGCCTCTTCAGTCACCAGATTTGGCAAGGGGGAATGATAGTACTAATAGTACTAGTGAGAAAGGAAATGAGGAAACTGACACTCTTTTGTTTAAGGAAGTAATTGAAGCACAGGCCTTACCAGCCCACATGTCAGCACAGGAAGCAGAATTAAAAGCTTTAGAACAAGCCCTAGAATACTTAAAAGAACGAGAAGGGAATATTTACACTGACTCTGCCTACGCTTATGGTGTAGCGCACGATTATGGCCACATATGGAGGGCTAGAGGCTATCTGACAGCAGCAGGTACACCTGTAAAACATGGAGAAGGGATTAAGAGAGTCCTGAACAATCTTCAAAAGGTTAAACGAGTAGCCATCATGAAGATAGCGGCACACATGAGCGCAAAAACAATTGAGGCAAAAGGAAATGCATTTGCAGATTTGACTGCAAAACAGGCAGCTCTAGGGGAAGGAAGCCCTGAGACCTTAGCAGCGGTAGAGGTGAGTATCCCAGAACCAACATGGCAGCAGCTGAGTAAATTACAGGAGCAAGCAGGGGAGAGCGAGAAAGATAAGTGGGTCAGGATGGGAGCAGCACCAGACCTTGACAATGTACGGAGGGAAGGAGGCAAAATATGCCTGCCTGCCTCTCTGTACCCAGAAATGGCAGCGGCAGTTCACCTACCCACACACGTCAGTTCCAATTCCATGTATAGGATTGTGAACCAAGGATGGCTCGCCCCTGGATTCAGTAGCACTGCAAGAAACTACTGTGCAGCCTGCCAAATCTGTCTCCTGAATAACCCAGGACAGAGAGTAAAAACCCCACGAAAACACCAGGTCCGGGCCCAATACCCCTTCCAGAGACTGCAAATTGATTACATACAAATGCCTAAGAGCGGCCCTTTTGAATTTGTCCTCGTGTGTATCGATTTATTCTCAGGTTGGCCCGAAAGTTATTCAGTAAAATCGGCTACAGCTAAAGCCACAGCTAAGAAACTGATCACTGAGTTAATACCTAGGTTTGGTCTTCCTGAAACCATAGAATCAGATAGGGGGACACACTTTACAGGAGAAATCATGCAGAATGTGATGACCATGTTAGGGGTTCAACAAAGTTTTCACACCCCTTACCACCCACAGAGTTCAGGATCAGTGGAGAGAGTAAATGGGACAATAAAGTTAAAAATACAAAAAGCCATGCAAGAGTTAAACAAGCCTTGGCCAGAATGCCTGCCTTTGGCTTTGTTCTCTATAAGGTACACTCCAACAGGAAAGACAGGATTATCCCCATACGAAATACTTTTTGGGAATGCACCTAGATTAGGTTTATACTTTCCACAGATTATGCAATTGCAATGTGATAGTTTGACTGCATATGTGATACAATTACAACAACGTCTAACTAAGATCCACAAAAGTGTGTATTCTTCTCTTCCAGACCCTAATTCAATAACAGGTACACATACGCTGCTACCAGGGGATTATGTATATGTAAAGAAACACACCAGAAAGACATTGGAACCCAGGTTTGAAGGTCCTTACCAAGTACTCTTGACCACAGCCACCTCAGTAAAGCTGGAAGGAAAACCTACCTGGATACACGCATCACATTGCAAGAAACAACCCGAGAAAACAACATGATGAAATATCTACTTACATATTTTTTGTTGAAGATTGTTGTTTTACAAATATATGCATGGACTCCTGGTATTAATGTACTTGAAGTAGAGGAAACAACAACTTTCGAATGGGCTATAGATGATCCTAAAGTAGCAAATTATTATTGACAAAGGTAGACTAGTACATCTTTCCTCACAGATACAACAGGATACTGCACCACATTGGTGGGATATATTTAGTGGAATGTCTTCTACAGCAACCAATACCTTTCACTGGTTGTTAAGTCCAATGGTAATTATTATTCTAATATTAATATCACTTACAATCACGAATATATGTGTATACAGGAAAATAAATAGGAAAATTAGGAGAATAGACAGGGTATACTGATAAATGTGTATTGACATCACCCTACTCCTATAAAACTCCTCTTCTTGAATTTTAAGATGTTGGTAATACCTAGGGGGATGGGTTCTACCCCTCTGACAACTCGCGGTCAGGGAAAGGACTCTGGGGAAAAACTGACTAGAACTTATTCATGAGGACCCAGGGGAAGGAGAGGATGATGTCAAAGGGGGAAATTGATAGGGTTGAAATAATGACTTAGAGTTCCACTTTAATTGTTTCTGTTTTTTCTTACCTGTGTACGTATCAATTGTTCTATTTAAATTGTTTGTGCTCCTTTCTTACCTGTGTACGTATCAATTGTTCTATCAATCTGTATCTAGATGGAATTTGGAACTGCTGAATAATCATTACATGTTCGCTGATGAGAAACTCTTTGTACCTTAACCTCATTTGGTAATGCCGATAAGATTACTGCTTTTGGAACTGCCTATAAAAGAAGTAAAGGGAGCAGTCCTTTTGGGGGGATGCTCAGAACTTTGATACAGACATACCTGACTCTGTGTCTTAATTCCTATATGAAGCAATAATTTGGCAAAGCAATATAAACTATAAGCAACTTATTTAAAAGTTGAACCTAACACTTGCAAAACAGTTTATAAATTGACCCTGAGCAGATTAATTTCGCCCTGTTTGCCACATTTGTCTACTAACCGTGCATCATCATCTATTACAAAATAGCTGGAAGTCGTGGATTATTTGTTTTAGATTAGGAACATTATTTTAACCAAAGAAAAGTTGTAGGGTAAAATGTTCTGTTTAGGGAATCTGATATAAAACAGAAAGTCTTTGCACATGTTTTAAGTTTTCCATCCATACATTTCACATGAAAGCACATTTCTAAACATTACAAAATGTTCTGTCAATGTTGTTTATTTAGTACACATATTATTACATTATCATATTCATTTAAATGATATGCCCACTACACATAATATACCCCTTTCATCACAAATAACAAAGAGCTGGGTCCTCTCTTTCAGAGGGTATTGTATGACCAATTAGATACAATGATGTGTGCACAAAACTCTAATCGGATATAAGGAGGTGCAATGGATAGCTTTTTATTCCTGCATAATACTGTAAGGGTGTCTTAAAGCTTATCTATCCTGCTATTAAGGTTCTTGTTCAGGCATTTTCTATTATACCATGATACCAGTCTTCCAATTATGATGCTAAGCTGTCACCATTTCACATGCACCCTGGTGGTGATTATGAGTGATTGTACCAACACACATTGCTTAGGCATGGTCCACAAACATCACTATCAGGAAGCTAGTACAGAGCAATAATATTCAGCCTGAGCTGGAGCAAGGGTATTTAGACAGGAAGTGGCTGAAAAGGTTGCAACAGATCAGCAGCACTAAAGCTGGCCACAGGCGGTTCAAATCTCAGCCGTTTCAGTAGGAACCAGCTGAGATTCAAACCATATATGGGCAGGCTGAATGTATCCAAGTTGATTGATCAATCAACTTGGGTAGAACAGTCTATCGGGTTTTATATGTGATTATTGCTAGCGGCTGTTTTACCCATTTTAATCAGTGTGTGCTCCTGGCGGGGATGGCTTCCTCTGCCCCCCCCCACCCCCCACCCCCAGCTGGAAGAACACAATGATTCCAATGATTCCACGCGAGGGATTTCCCTTTCAGCATGGATTGTGTTGATGGGGTAATCGAGTAACTTTCTTTCCTGCAACCGCAGATGTTTCATCTATGGCCTGCTTCAGATGCAACAAATGATATAAATAAGAGTAAAATCAGTATTTGGTACTTGTTTGATGCACAGTGCTTTAGCAAATTAAATGTCATGCAGTGGGGTTTATATCTACAAACTTGTATTGATGAAGTCTGGAGACTGTCATGGCTAACCACTCCTTGTCTTCACTGCCATGCTGATCCAATAGCTTCTGTCCTATACAGTAATTAACCTGAAACAAATATGCACATCAGGAGCTCTAACTTTCCTGATCTTAATGGGTTGATGTTACAGTAACCTTGAATCTGGGACGTTGAATAACTAAAAGGTTCATTTACCTGGAAACGGAAGCAACCATTGTAAATGGTACTATTTGTACTACAAAAAATATGCAAAATACGTGTGCAAAATGTGACAATGAATTAAAGTGTTTTTTCACCAATGCCAGATGTCTGCCAAGCAAAATAGGGGAGCTGGAGGCTTTGGTGCATGAAGAGTGCTATGATGTAATTGGCATTGCTAAATCTTGGCTTCATTCTTCACATGACTGTGCTACTAATATTCCTGGCAATGCTTTCATTTGGGGAGACGGGGTAAAATGGAAAAAGAAAGCTGGTAGTGTGTCTCTGTGTGAAGTGATCACAAAGCGAGTGTGATGACGCTGAAGCATTATAGATGGAACTGCATATGGGTGAGCGTACTATAAAGTTAATCATTGGAGTTTGTTATAGGCCACTAAGTGTTAATGAGGAGGTGGAGACTCTGCTCCTTGCACAGATAGAAAGGGCTGCAAGGGCTGGCATGGTGTTGATAATGGTGGCTTTTAACTACTCTGAAATCGACTGGAGTAATGGCACTACTGGAACAGTTTAAAGGGCAAAAATGTATAAACCTATTACTATGACAATTTTTTGGTACAGTTCATAGAGCCCCCAACTAGAAATGATGCTCTACTGGACCTGGTAATCTCTAACCATGCAGAGCTTATTACTAATGTTCAAATAAAGAAACATCTGAGTAGCAATGAAACAAGCAGCGCATACTGGAAAGATAAAAACACCTAACTTTAGAAAAACAAAATTTTCCAAGGATGAGGGCTGCTCTCCAAGACTTATGCCATGTACACACGGGTGGACTTTTCGGCATCAAAGGTTCGACGGACTTTTGACGGAAGTCCAATGGACTTTCGAACAAACGGACTTGCCTACACACGATCACACGAAAGTTCGACGGATTCGTACGTGATGACGTACGACCGGACTAAAATAAGGAAATTGATAGCCAGTAGCCAATAGCTGCCCTAGTGTCAGTTTTTGTCCGTTGGACTAGCGTACAGACGAGCGGATTTTCCAGCCAGACTCGAGTCTGTTGGAAAGATTTGAAGCATGTTCCAAATCTAAAGTCCGTCTGATTTTCGACCGAAAAAGTCCGCTGCAGGTCCAATGAAGCCCACACACGGTCGGATTGTCAGATGGGTTTGTCCCGTCGGACCAGTCCGGTCGAAAAGTCCGCCCGTGTGTACACGGTCTTAGACTGGGAGGGAATATTGGCATCGATGAACAGAAATGGGACGTCTTCAAAAGGACTGTATGTGAACACACTGTAAAATAAATTCCCATGGGCAATACGTTTAAAAGGTTAAAAAAATAAATCCTATGTGGCTCATGGACAAAGTTTAAAAAAGCTATAAATAAGAAGAAAAGAGCTTTTAAAAACATAAAATTGAAGGAACACTATCATATAAAGAATATATCAGAATATGTAAAAAGGGAATCAAGGCCACAAAAACTCAAAAGGAACTACAGACTGCAAAAGATAGGACAAACCCCCAAAAAATCTTCAAATATATGAATAGTAAAAAGATCAGGTCTGAGCATGTAGGCCCTTTACAAAATAATCTAGAGACTGGGGACAAAGAGAACACAAATTTATTAAATACTTTCTTCAGCTCTGTGTCTACAAAGAAGCATGGGGGAGCTCATGTCCATAATGGGGATGATATTGACACAGCCCCAAATGATCCACAATGGCTCAAAAGTGATATGGTCTAGTAATATTTAGACAGAATAAAGGTGAATAATGCACCTGGACCAGATGGCAACCACCCACGGGTCCTAAAAGAATTGAGCTCTGTCATTTCAAGGCCTTGTTTCTAATTTTTAAGGACTCTTTAATTACTGTACATAGTACCACTGGATTGGCCAATATGGTGCCTTTATTCAAAAAAGGGGTCAAAATATTTACCAAGTAACTATAGAACTGTTACTTTAACTTCTAAAGTTGGGAAGCTACTGGAGAGTTGAATAAAAGACCACATAAAATGTTTTTTGCTAGCAAAATCACATCTAACGACTTCAACCCTGGACGAATTTACCCCCTTCCTGTCCAGGCCATTTTTTGCTTTAATTGACAATTGCGCAGTCGTGCGACGTTGTACCCAAACAAAATTTATGTCTTTTTTCCCCATAAATAGAGTTTTCTTTTGGTGGCATTTTATCACCCCTGTTTTTATTTTTTGGGCTATAAACAAAAAAAGTGACAATTTTGAAAAAAAAAAAAAAATGTCTTCATCAGTTTAGGCTGATATGTATTCTACCTACTTTCAGTAAAAAAAAATCGTAATAAGCGTATACTGATTGGTTTGCGCAAAAGTTATAGTGTCTACAAAATGCATAGATTTATGGCATTTTTATAATTTTTTTTTTTTTTACTAGTAAATCTGCAATTTTTATCAGGACTACAACATTGCGACGGACATATCGGACACTTTTTTGGGACCAGTGACATTTATACAGCGATCAGAGCTAAAAATAGCCATTACTGTATAAATGTCACTGGCAGGGAAAGGGTTAACACTAGGGGGTGATCAGGGGGTTAAATGTGTTCTAACTGTGGGGGGAATGTGGCTGACTAGAGGAGGAGAGAGATCGTTGTTCCTACTTAGGAACGCACGATCTGTCTCCTCTCCCCTGACAGAACTGGAATTTGTGTGTTTACACACACAGATCCCGGTTCTCGCTCTGTCACAAGCGATCGCGGGTGCCTGGCGGTCATTGCGCCCGCCGGGCACGCGCATCGGTTCCGGGGACACGCTGCAGGCATGTGCCCCTGCTACAGAGTCTTAAAGAGCCAACGTACAGCTACAACAGCTCGCGCACGGGAGCCATCCTGCTGCAGTATAACTGTGGCGGCTGGTTGGGAAGGGGTTAATAGACAGCATGGATTCATGAAAGACAGAAATTGTCAAACAAATCTGATTTCTTTTTGAGGAGGTGAGCAAAACCATACACAAAGGAGTGGCTGTGGACGTAGTACATGTATGCTTAGATTCTGAAAAAGCATTTGACACAGTTCCCCACACATGGATAATGTGTAAGGTAAAGTCTACAGGCTTGGAAAAATCAGTTTGTAAATGGCTAGAAAACTGGCTAAAAGATTGTATTCAGAGAGTAGTGGTTGATGGTTCATACTCTGAATGGTCTAAGGTTATTAGTGGTGTACCCCAAGATTTAGTGTTGGGACCCTTGCTTTTTAATATTTTTATAAATGATAGATGGTCTGGGATTAAAGGTACCATTTCAGTCTTTGCAGATGACACCAAGCTATGCAGTGGAATAACGTCCTTACAGGATGTCTCTAACTTGCAAGCCAACCTCAATGCGCTGTTTAATTGGGCAATTGTGTGGCAAATGAGGTTTAATGTTGATAAATGTAAAGTTATGCACTTGGGGGCTAAGAATATGCATACATCATACATATTATGGAGAGTACAACTGAGGGAATCCATGGTGGAGAAGGTAGATTATAAACTTAATAGCATGCAATGCCAAACAGCAGTTTCCAAAGTGAGCAAAAACCTCTCTTGTATTAAAAGAGGTATAGGCTCCAGAGAGAGAGATAATTTTACCCCTGTACAAATTATTAGCAAGACCTCATCTGGAATATGCAGTTCAGTTTTGGGCACCAGTTCACAAAAAGGATATCAGAGAACTGGAGAAATTGCAGAGAAGAGAAACCAAACTGATAAGAGGCATGGAGGAGCTCAGCTATGAGGAAAGATTAGAGGAACTACATTTTTTTTCTCTCTGGGGAAGAGAAGATTAAGAGGGTAAATTATGATCAACATGTATAAATACATAAGTGGTCCATATAGAGAATTTGGTGTAGAGTTATTCACTTTTAGGTCATCATGGAGGTCAAGGGGGCACTCTTTGCTTTGAAGGAAAGGAGATTTAATCTCCAAATATGGACTCCAAATAAGACTTTTTCAGAGTAAGAACAGTGAAAATGTGGAATAGTCTCCCTTCAAAAGCTGGTTCTGACCAGCTCAGTTCATTGTTTTAAGAAAGACCTGGATTTGTTCCTAAATTGCACATAATATAACTGAATACTAATATGTACTGTCAAAGTTGATCCAGGGAATATCCAATTGCCTCATGGGGGATCCGGAAGGATTTTTTTCCCCCCTGCTGTTGCAAATTTGCTCATGCTTCTTTGGGTTTTTTTTCCTTCCTCTGTTATCAACTATGCGTATTGTATAGTGTTATATGGAAGTTTCTATTTGCGTGTGTGTGTTTTTTTCCTCTGTTTAACTGGATGGACTTGTGTCTTTTTTCAACAAGATGCAACTATGTAACTTTGCAAGGAAATGTTCCCTTACTTGGTGACGCTCTGCTGACTTCCATATTCCAATAATGTGCAAACAAAAATACTATTTTTCTTATCTTTTATGTGACTGAATATTCTTTGCAAAGTGATTTTTTACCGCTACTACTAAGCTAAGATACAATTCCATTGCAAAGTAAACAGCTTATTTGCCTTTAGTAAATCAGCCTCAGTGTTTTTTAAAAAAAAAGTTTTGAAGCCAGACAGCCATACAACTTTTTTTTTTCACAAGTGAGAAAGAATTAACAGCCTCTGTATTTTATTGTAAGTTTCATTTAACTGCTGCCCTCATCATTCCAACTTCAGAGGTTTCTATGTCACTATGTTCATCTTATCCTTCTGCTTGGTGAGTGGGTCTTTTGTTTTATTGTCCTATTCAGCATGGCACAAAGGTGGTTTAAGTTATACAGTACAGCACTATGTGTTATCTCTGGAGGAGCCAGACAAGACAACCAGCCAATGGAACAAGGGCGGGGGCAAAATACTATATCCAGTCTACTCTTACTTTGCATCAGTATAATAATATCAAACGCCTGTTAGCTGATGCTTATTGTATAATTGGCTCGTCTGGCGCTTGCTTAAACAATTGTCAGTGTTTCTACAGCATTTCACAAAGATATCAATGGATTACAATTTAATTATGTTTTAAAGTGGACCTTTCTCCTATAAGATAAAAAAACAGGGGGACACACCCTTCAAAGCACATCTTCCATTCAAAGTTGAAGGAAAACATTTACTCAGAAATTTTAGTTGTATCTACTTCCTGGCCTTTTGGAGACAAAGACCTGGCCTCACAGGTGCCCCATCAACAGTGACTTCCAGGGAGATCTTGTGAGGTCTTGGGTAAGTTATACAACAAATACGTTTTTTCAACAGATGTGTGTAATGTCATACAGCATATGTACGAGATTAGGTGTATGACGTTTGCGCCTTAAATAGTGCATGCAGTATACGACATTACTCATGTTTATTGGATATAAATAAAGCCTTTATTTCCTGAGATCTTGGAAGATTTGGGAAACCAATTGATGAGGGGCAAATGTCATGGGTGGGCCTGCAGAGAAAAAGAACAAAAAAGCCAACAGCGGGGAAACTATGAAAGGAGGAGGCAGGTTGGTATTTTTTTTTTAACTGCATTACTCTTACGAAATAAATTGCAATAATGTGGTAATCAATTTTGTTAAGGAAAGGGGGGGTCCGTTTTGGTCTGGAGTAAAAAACTGAATTTAGAGAAAATCATCCTATATGTATGAAGGATTTTCATACATTCTATTCCATGACATTAGAAGAATTAAAACCATTTCATACAAGAAGGGATACAATACCATTTAGTATTACTTTTTCTTTATTCCACTGTGGTTTCAAGCATACACTGTGGAGGAAGTTCATAAAGAGGCAGTATGGCCTTACCCTAGCCATGATGCTGTTTTAAAAGGGAAAAAAGTGCAAATCTATAAGACATTGTAATGCTCTTTACAAATGTGCTAAGCTGGTTGCAAGACTCCAAATTAGTGAAGTGCTAATAAAATTAAAGAGCCCACTCACTTGACCTATCAAAGTTGTGTCACTGGCACTCCTCCAATTACAGCGTTGTCTCCATTTCATTATGTCTGTAGGACACCAAAGGATCCATATTGTGGCTTAAATTTTTGTATATGAGCCATAAAATGCAGAGTACAGTTTGGACAAACACTGCGATATAGGTAGGATAGCAATAACTGAAAACCTGTGAACTATGTTCGAAGCCAAAAATGCTCGAAAGGAAGGAAAATACTCTTACACTGATCATACACGATACAATTTTCGTATTCAATTTCCTTTAGATTTACCTTCAACTATGTAGTGCAAGAGCCTGTCTAATTGCATACAAATTAAAAGGGTTTAGGTTGACCTCATATTATATGGTTTTGATAAGTCTAAAGGAAAATTGTATAATATATGGCCAGCCTTAGACAGTTTTAAATTGAAAAAAGTGTCACTATTATATGATTTCCCATTTATTCCTGTTCCAATGCCAACTCAAAATGTGGGATTTTCTTCTAATTTGAGTCCTTGTGGTAGTCACCAGGACGACACAGAAACACACACTCCCTGGTGTCTAAGACCTTGGACATTAATTCTATTGGTCATCAAGGAAATATCCACTGAAAATAAAGCAGTTGTCTGAGTTGATAAAGTAACATGATTTGAAACACTCTATTGGGATAACATTTTGAAAATGTAATAAAAATAAATCTGGTGTGGCCACTTTGAATAGGATCCAGGAAAAGTGGAGTAGCATCCCTATGTAACTTTCTGTTCATGGAGTTGGAGCTTTAGGGGCTTTTTGGGGGTTAGATGTATTGCTGAACTGCAGTAGAGAAAAAGCTGGGTCACCGGAATACCTCTTATCTTGCAGGGCTGTGTAAATCTTAGGAATGGCTTGAGAGAAATACAAATCCTTTGGCACGTAAAACCATAACTCTCAACAGTCCTGGAATTTGTTTTAACATAGTTCTAACGGCCAACAGCCAGAACACTGCTAGTGTCATCTACCTGCTCTCGCTCTTGAGTGGTGGTTGACAACCTTTTGATTGCAGGCAGAGGACAGGTAGTTTGTATCCCTAACTAGCCAACCCTCCATCTGATATCCTCCTCCCCCATACTCCGAGTGATACCGGGCTGCAACATACTTAAGTGTCCTGTGTTGATCCCTGGTCCTCTACCATCCATCCCAGGTGCTTGTATGTGGCATTGCATCGGGATGGATGAGGGGGGCCACACCAAAAACATCAGTAATGCGTCACCTCCACTTCCTTTGTTTACTCTGATGCAGAGGTAACCATTTCTGCTCTAAGACCACTGAACCTTATACAATGTCCTACAAACTGTTGACCCCTGTACTTTGCCCTACAAACTACTGACTTCTGTATCATGCCCTATCTACCACTTACGCGGGCCAGAACTTAACCAAGCCAGCTGGGCCAGAACACAGACCAGACAGCCAGACCTTAAGCAAGTTAGCCTGCAGTACCAGTTGTTCTACCTTCATGATAGACTTCTGCATCGGACTTGGGGTGACCAATTATTCTCCAGCCATGAGAAAAAGAAAAAAAAAGATCTGAATGAAAGTGAATGGCAAGTTTCCCACAGAAACTTTCTGAAGACCCCTCATGCGATCACAGTGCCTTGAAAAATTATTCACACCACTTGAAATTTTCCCCATTTTGTCATATTACAACCAAAAACAGAAATGTATTTTATTGGGAATTTATGTGTTAGTCCAACACAAAGTGGCGCATAATTGTGGTGAAGTGGAAGGAAAAATTATAAATGTTTTTCAAAATTGTTTACAAATAAATATCTGAAAAGCGTGGCGTGCATTTGTATTCAGCCCCCTTTACTCTGATACCCCTAACTAAAATCTAGTGGAACCAATTGCCTTTAGACGTCACCTAATTAGTAAATAGAGTCCACCTGTGTGTAATTTATTCTCAGTATAAATACAGCTGTTCTGCAAAGCCCTCAGAGGTTTGTTAGAGTACCTTAGTGAACAAACAGCATCATGAAGGCCAAGGAACACACCAGACAAGTCAGGGATAAAGATGTGAAGTTTAAAGCAGAGTTACGTTATAAAAAAAATATCCCAAGCTTTGAACTGCTCACAGAACACTGTTTAATCCATCATCCAAAAATGGAAAGAGAATGGCACAACTGCAAACCTACCAAGACAAGGCCTTCCACCTAAACTGACAGGCCGGGCAATGAGAGCATTCAACAGAGAAGCAGACAAGAGGCCCATAGTAACTGTGGAGGAGCTGCAAAGATCCACAGCTCAGGTGGGAGAATCTGTCCACAGGACAAGTATTAGTCGTGCACTCCACAAATCTGTTCGTTATGGAGGAGTGCCAAGAAGAAAGCCATTGTTAGTCCTGTAAGCAGTTTGCGAGAAGCCATGTGGGGGCACAGCAAACATGTGGAAGAAGGTGCTCTAGTCAGATGAGACCAAAATTTAACTTCTTGGCCTAAAAGCAAAAACACTATGTGTGACAGAAAACTATCACTGCACATCATCCTGAACACACCATCCCCACAGTGAACCATGGTGATGGCATCATCATGTTGTGGGGATGCTTTTCTTTAGCAGGGACAGGGAAGCTGGGTTGATGGGAAGATGGATGGAACCATAGGCGTGCGCAGCCCATTGTATTAGGGTGTGCCCCCCAGAGGTAAAACGCACATGTGCGTGAATAAAAAAAAAAATATATATATATATATATATATATATATATATATATATATATATATATATATATATATATACACACACATATATACATACGTATACACACACACTATATTGTAAAAAGTATTGGGACGCACGTGAACTTTAATGGCATCCCAGTCTTAGTCCGTAGGGTTCAATATTGAGTTGGCCCACCCTTTGCAGCCATAACAGAGTCAACTCTTCTGGGAAGGCTGTCCAAAAGGTTTAGGAGTGTGTCTATGGGAATGTTTTACCATTCTTCCAGAAGTGCATTTGTAAGGTCAGGCACTGATGTTGGACAAGAAGGTCTGGCTTGCAGTCTCTGCTCTAATTCATCCCAAAGGTGTTCTGTTGGGTTGAGGGCATGACTCTGTGCAGGGTAGTCAGCTTCCTCCACCCCAAACTCACTCATCCATGTCTTTATGGACCTTGCTTTGTGCACTGGTCCAAATCATTTGGTGGAGGGGGATTATGGTGTGGGGTTGTCTTTCAGACGTTGGGCTTGGCCCCTTAGTTCCAGTGAAGTGAACTCTTAAGGTGTCAGCATACCAAGACATTTTGGACAATTTCATGCTCCCAACTTTGTGGGAACAGTTTAGGGGTGGCCCCTTCCTGTTCAACATGACTGCACACCACTGCACTTAGCAAGGTCCATAAAGACATGGATGAGCAAGTTTGGGGTGGAGGAAAATTAATTTTCCCCAGGGGGCTGCACATACAGGGGGTTCTTCCAAAGAAGTGGGGTTCTGAAAATAAGTGACACTTCTGCTCTTGCAGCATCCATCTGAACATTTTCTTCTCTCTTCACAGGTAATCTGCGTTTATATTCCCATGTCCTGCAAACTGAAAATTGACTGACCGCTTATATACATTTTTGGTAATCTGCGTTTATATTCCCATGTCCTGCAAACTGAAAATTGACTGACCGCTTATATACATTTTTGGTAAATCTGTTTGTCACCGCTGTCTCAACTACATCTGTAGCTATGCTCACATTATTTCAATGTTTATTTAGCCATTAAGTCTTACCTAAATTATGGGTTTCCTTATCTTTACAATTTTGGCCTTTTAGTCCCCTTGCAGTTTGATTGTGGTGTGAAAGTTATGCCCTGCTTGCTGTGTTCCTAATATGCCCTCCTAATTGATTAATTGCCAGATTCCATCCACACCCAACACAGTATATAACAAGGCCTTCTTTACGGGGGAACATACAGGGGGCTGCACATACAGGGGGTTCTTCCAAAGAAGTGGGGTTCTGAAAATAAGTGACACTTCTGCTCTTGCACTTCAGCGATTTGCACAAAGCTAACCATAGCAGATTGCAGGTGATCTCATTTTCATATTATCTCACCTTCTCTGAAACATGCTCTCTTTACCTCTCCTCCTCTTCACAATTGCAGCCTCTCTCCTCAAGCTCTCTTTTCTACATCCCTCTGCTCCACCACACAATCTGTACATATCACCCTCACTTCTCCCCTCCCCCTACTACTGCACTCATCACCTCTTTCTAACTCTAAGTCCACTTGCTAACATACCCCCCAGGATACTAAAGCATGTCCCCTCATGCAAATCATATTCTCATATTACCTCCCTCACTCTTCTGCTTCTCCAAATCGCTGGAGACATTTCCCCAAACCCTGGGCCTCCCTTATTTAACTGTGCCCAACACACCTATCACCATCACCATCACCCTACACCCTCTGGCAGTAGTCGCAATCTACACAATTTAGTCTCCATTCCTCTTCTTTCCAATGCCAGCCTCCCTCTCTCCTGTGCCCTCTGGAATGCCCGCTCTGTCTGCAACAAACTCACTGCTGTTCATAACCTCTTTGTCACTAATTCCTTTAATCTACTTGCTCTCACCGAAACCTGGCTCCGCGAATATGACACCCCTTCTCCTGCTTCCCTCTCCCAGGGTGGCCTTCACTGGACTCACTCCCCTAGGCCTAATGGACGCAAGGGAGGTGGAGTGGGATTCCTCCTATCCCCCCAGAGCACCTTCCAGGTTATTCACCCTCCTCCCTCTTTTTCCCTCTCATCATTCGAAGCCCACTGTATACGTCTATTCTCTCCTACTTCCCTAAGAATTGCTGTGATCTACCAGCCCCCTGGACCATTATCGACTTTCCTTGATGAGTTTTCTGCCTGGCTACCCTACTTTCTCTCTTCGGCTATTCCCACAATCCTTCTCGGTGATTTCAACATCCCTGCTAATACAAACACTCCTGCTACTTCTAAACTTCTTAGTCTAACCTCTTCATTTGACCTGAAGCAATGGGTACAGGCTTCTACTCACTCTGATGGCAACACCCTTGACCTTGTATTCTCCTACCTATGCACTCCGTGCAACTTCTCAAACAATCCTTTTCCTCTCTCTGACCACCACCTTATTAGTTTCTCTCTCCCTCTGTCTTCCACCACCTTTCCCTCCAATCGCCTAACCATCACCCGTAGAAGCTTTCGCAACTTCAACTCCTGTCTCCTCTATTCTGCTACTGACCACCTCTATGACAAAATCTCTCCCCTGTCCTGCCCCAACCAAGCCATGTCCATCTACAATAAATCTCTGTCCTCCACCCTGGACAAGCTCGCTCCCCTCACTACACGCAGAATCAGGCCTCGACCCCTACAACCCTGGCAAACAGATGACACTAAAATTCTCAAAAAACGTAGTCGCGCTCTTGAGCGTCTGTGGCACAAGACTAAGTCTCTCAAAGACTTCAACCAATACAAATCTGCCCTCCAAATATACTATTCTTTCCTCCACACTGCCAAGCAAACCTATTTTACAACTCTTATTAACACTTTCTCATCCAATCCCCGTAAACTCTTCTCTACCTTCAACTCTCTACTTTGTCCTCCACTGCCTCCACCCACTGACTTACTCACTGCCCAGGAAATCGCTAATCACTTCAAAAACAAGATTGATACAATCCGTGATGAAATCTCCATTCTACAGGTATCTCCCCCAGCTAAGACCCCATGTCAACAGGTACAACTGACACTCCCCCTATTCAAATCTACTACTACAGATGAAGTTGCTAAACTCCTTTCTATTGCCCACCTAACCACCTGTCCCCTGGACCCTATTCCCTCTCAAATGCTACGGTCACCCTCTGACCCCATCCTACACTCTCTAACCCACATCTTCAATCTCTCCCTCACCTCTGGCATCTTCCCCGATGCTCTAAAGCATGCACTGGTCACTCCCATACTCAAAAAGCCGTCCTTGGACCCCACCATTCTTAACAACCTACGCCCAATCTCCTTGCTCCCCTTTTCCTCTAAACTCCTTGAACGCCTGGTTTACAACCAACTGAGTGACCACCTCATTAAAAACAACCTTCTTGATCCCCTTGAATCTGGATTTTGCCCTCAACACTCCACAGAAACTGCTCTTTTAAAACTCACAAATGACCTACTAACTGCAAAAACCAATGGACACTATTCTGTACTCCTACTTCTGAATCTTTCAGCTGCCTTTGACACGGTTGACCACCCCCTCCTCCTCAAAAAACTTTACTCCCTCGGTCTCCGTGACTGTGCTCTTCAGTGGCTCTCATCCTACCTATCCCAACGCACCTTCAGTGTCACTTACAATTCTACTTCCTCCACTCCTCTTCCCTTCTCTGTCGGGGTCCCCCAAGGTTCTGTTCTTGGACCTCTTTTATTTTCAATCTACACCTCTTCCCTGGGTCAGCTGATAGCCTCTCACGGCTTTCAATATCATTTCTATGCTGATGACACACAAATCTATCTCTCCACCCCTCAACTCACTCCATCAGTCTCCTCACGCATCACTAACTTACTAACCGACATATCTGTATGGATGTCACACCACTTCCTCAAACTCAACTTGTCCAAAACTGACCTTATAATATTTCCTCCCCCACGTTCCTCTTCCCCCGACTTCTCTGTCAAGAGCAATGGCAAAACCATCCACCCGTCCCCACATGTCAGGGTACTAGGTGTTATCCTGGATTCTGAACTCTCCTTTAAGCCCCACATCCAATCACTTTCCAAAGCTTGCCGCCTCAACCTCCGCAACATCTCTAAACTACGTCCCTTCCTAACCAATAAAACCACAAAGCTCCTGATTCACTCCCTGGTTATCTCTCGCCTTGACTACTGCAACTCACTCCTCATTGGCTTACCTTTAAATAGACTATGCCCCCTTCAGTCCATCATGAATGCTGCTGCCAGACTCATCCACCTTACAAACCGCTCAGTGTCTGCTACCCCTCTCTGCCAATCCCTCCATTGGCTACCACTCGCCCAACGAATTAAATTCAAAATACTAACAATAAGTTACAAAGCCATCCACAACTCTGCCCCCAGCTACATCACTAACCTAGTCTCAAAATACCAACCTAATCACCCTCTCCGTTCCTCCCAAGATCTCCTGCTCTCTAGCTCCCTCATCACCTCCTCCAGGACTTCTCCCGAGCCTCACCCATCCTCTGGAATTCCCTACCCCAATCTGTCAGACTGTCTCCAACTTTATCCACTTTTAGGCGATTCCTGAAAACTTACCTCTTCAGAGAAGCCTATCCTGCCTCCATCTAACAATTGCACTATTTTCTCCATTAGCTCATCCCCCACAGTTATTACCCTTTGTATAACTTGACCCTCCCTCCTAGATTGTAAGCTCTAACGAGCAGGGCCCTCTGATTCCTCCTGTATTGAATTGAATTGTATTGTACTTGTACTGTCTGCCCTAATGTTGTAAAGCGCTGCGTAAACTGTCGGCGCTATATAAATCCTGTATAATAATAATAATTTCAAGTGCAATAATTCACATTATAATAGTAACTAAAACATTTAGAATTAAGTGTAACAATCCAAAAAATAAAACTTCCAAAGTGCGATAATGATGTGAACCTCCCAACTAAAAAGTTGTTGCACTTGAAGTTAATTTGTATTGCAATTATTAGTAGAGGGGTTTTCACCATCCTTGCTAAATTTAATTTGTTATGACTTGTTTTGAGAACACATAACAGTGCTTAGTGGCAGGTCTTTCACCAACGCTTTTTTAAATTTTACCTCCAGTAGTTTATTGTAAATAGTAGTGTGGTGATTACCCATTATTCTAAAGATTGGCATTAATAAACATCAACAGATTTCAGTTGTGCCCCACCAGGCCGCCCCCCTCCCCCATGAACAATGTGCCTCACTACAGGGTTAATCTCCCCATCCCTGCTCACAGTGCACTGATGGGCAGTGCTGATAGGTGGCACCAATTGTCAGCACTGATAGGTGGCACTATAGGCGTCACTGATTGGCATTGGTAAGTGGCACTGACTGTCAGCACTGATAGGTGGCACTAATAATTGGCACTGATAGGCGGCACTAATTGGCAGCATTGATTGGCACTAATGGGCAAATACTGATTGGAACTGATAGCGGCACTGATAGGCAATGATTGGCACTGATGGGCAGCACTGGTTGGCACCGATAGCGGTACTGACAGAGGAGATCGTGAGGCAAGAGCCGCTCAGTGTGTGAAGCTGTCAGCTAATGTAACAGGGAGAAGATCAGCTGTCACAGCTGCGCGGTGATGTTGGGGGTGGGCGGGACAGAGCAGCTATCAAACACCAGCCAATGAATGGGCTGCTTAAAAAAGGGGTCGGAGATACATACATGTAGCGGCCCGCCCAGATCCCATTCCATTGGCTGGCGTTTTTTGTCTTTTTTAAAAAAAACCTGTCCAGAGAATGGCAATTGATACAATTGGGAAATATTATATGCTGTTCTTGCAGTTCTATAAAATCTGATCTAAAAAAAAAAACTGGCGAAAAGAATACTAGAAGAAAGTGAAGCAGCTGTATACAGCTACCAATCAGGTTTAATCTCTCATTGTTGGCTCCTGAAGTTGGTGTGTATGCTAAGGTTTTATAATAAAACTTTTATATAATGATATTAACCACTTCCGGACCGGCTCATGCCGATATACGTCAGCACTTTGAAGAGGGATATCGTTGTTATGGCAGCAGCTAGCTACCATAACCCTGGTATCTTCTTCTTCAGTGAAAAGTCCGGTTTCAGATAAAAGTAGTCTCGGCTGCAGATTTGCCGCAAAATCACTTTTATCAGTGGCGGGAGAGGCCCCCCCCCCCACCTGCTGCTCTCCGGTGCCCTCCACCGCTTACAGGAGCCGTTGGTAGTGACGGAGGCAATCATGCCCTCTCCCTGGCTTGGTATGGAGACGACATTGCCCATTGCAGGGCGGAAGCGACGTCAAAATGTCACTTCCGCCCATAGCTCTTAAAGCAACATTTTTTTTTTTTTAATCACATTTCAATTTTATTTTATTTTTTTTATTGCATTTTAGTGTAAATATGAGATCTGAGGTCTTTTTGACCCCAGATCTCATATTTAAGAAGTCCTGTCATGGTTTTTTCTATTATAACAGATGTTTACATTCCTTGTATAAGGAATAAAAGTGACAATTTTTTTTTCAAAAGAACAATGTAAAAATAAAAAGTAAAAAAAAGAAGAAGAAAAAAAAAAAAAGATTTTTTTAAACGTGTCCTGTCGAGCTCGCGTGCAGAAGCGAACGCATACGTGAGCAGCGCCCGCATATCTCCTAGATTGTAAGCCCTAATGAACAGGGCCCTCTGATTCCTCTTGTACCAAATTGTAATGTAACTGTAATGTCTGCTTTCATTTTGTTAAGCGCTGTTCAAACTGTTGGGGCTATATAAATCCTGTATAATAATAATATAATAATATTATGAAAACAGTGTTCAAATCACACATGTGAGGTATCGATGCGATCAGTAGAGTGAGAGCAATAATTCTAGCCCTAGACCTCCTCTAACTCAAAACATGCAACCTGTAGAATTTTTTAAACGTCGCCTATGGAGATTTTTAAGGGTAAAAGTTAGTCTCCATTCCACGAGCGGGGGCAAAGTGTGACATGTTGGGTATCAATTTACTCGGCGTAACATTAGCTTTCACAATATAAAAAAAAAAAAAAAAATTGGCTAACTTTACTTTTGTCTTATTTTTTAATTAAAAAAAGTGTATTTATTAAAAAAAAAAAAAAAAGTGCGCTTGTAAGACTGCTGCGCAAATATGGTGTGACAAAGTATTGCAATGACTGCCATTTTATTCTCTAGGGTATTAGAAAAAAAATATAACGTTTGGGAGTTCTAAGTAATTTTCTAACGAAAACAAAAAACCTGTTTTTAACTTGTAAGCACCAAATCTGAGAAAGAGGCTCGGTCCCACTCCCTCTCTGCCGGCTTCCGGGTCTTCAGGGATTTCCGTCGGAGATCCGATGACGTCACGGACATCAACGTCACCGGACTCCTCCCCCCTTCCCCAAGTGCCTCCGTCTTCTAATGAAGGGAAGGGGGGAGGAGTCCAGTGACGTCGATGTCTGTGAAATCATAAATTGAGGAAGACAGATCCTAACGATTTGATTGATCTCACCGGTCAAAGTATTCAGATAAACATCTATGTAAATCCTGGACTTGGCTATGAAAATCAACATATCTGAGGGCTTTCCTGGCTGTAAGTCAGTTTGACGATGAACTGACATTGATTGGTTATCCAGCAATCAAGAAACATTTATGACAAGGGCACTTTTTTCCAAAGAGCTGACACTTTGCTGTCTCAGCAGGTGATGGATGTCTCTGGCTCTCCATCGGTCCCCCTGATGCACAAAGGTGCTATTTAAATAGACTGTAGGGTGACACCGTAGCCCAGCCCCGCTGAGGAAGTTCTGATTGAACGTAACGTGTACGGGGGAGGAGCTACGCATGACGTCAGCTAAAAGTAGTTGGATCTTTATGCGCGTTATAATTAATCGAAATTAGTCGATTTAAAAAAAAAAAAACGATTAAAAAAAAAAAAATCGATTAATCGAACACGAAAATTTTAATCAGCAGTAACAGCCCTAAAAAATATATAAAATATATATGTTATACAATGCCCTGTAATACATTTTCTACTTCAACTGCTTATCTTTATGCTTGCTTTCTTGAAAAGTGTTGTCACCCAAATCTTTCTGCTCCCAATGCAATATGCTTGAGCTATCAATCTACTACTGACCAGCCTCCTCAGGACCAGAGGTGATTCTGCATGGGCATGCACCCAAAGCCTAAAGTTTACAGACCAGGACTTCTGAACGGTGATTGGGGCAGCACTGGAAGAAAAAAAAAAAAAAAAAAAAAAAAAAAAAAAAACACACAACACACAATACACAGTAGCAGCAAGTACACCAAAGGCTTTCTTAAAACCAAAACATCCTGTAGAAATATTTGTGAATACACTTCATTACTGCACACAAGTTTAAATCCGTATTAAATTTAAAAGCAAATATTTTTTCTATTGCAGCTTGCCAATTCTTGGATGTGGTGGCTGCATTCGTTTTCTTTTTTAAGGCTTTCTTTACTTTATTTTCAACTATATAAAATGTGCAGCGGTATCAATGTATATTAAACAAACTGTGAATAAGTATTTCATGTGATACAACATAAGAGTTAATTTACCACATATAAGTGAAAAATCAAAACAAATAAGTCCGATTCTGGTAGGTTAATTAGATCCTGTCTAAATTGTCCCTAGTATGTATGAATGTGAGTTAGGGACCTTAGATTGTAAGCTCCTTGAGGGTAGGGACTGATGTGAATGTACAATGTATATGTAAAGCGCTGCGTAAATTGACGGCGCTATATAAGTACCTGAAATAAATAAATAAATAGATTTGTGCTTAATACAAAAGCACATATGAAGTACAGGAAGTGATTCTAATCTCCAGAACATCCAGTAGAATAAAGTTGTTATGCTTACCAGAGTCCAATGGCTCTCATACTACAGAGTAGTCGTAAATGCTTGAGGGATAAATCCCAAACATGCCCACGGTAGATGGTGTAATCAAACTATTAGCTTCCGCTCCACTCACATGGCACAGAAACATGTAAAAAAAATTAAAGCTCAGTGCAGTAAATCCTTAAAAGTAGTATTTATTAGGTTTAAAATAGTGCACTCACATTAAATTGAAGATGAACAAGTATACCAATAAGCTGCAGCCCTATACCATCCATGACGTGATCCTTCCGGCTGGCGGCTGCCGCAAGTGATGACGTCATGTTAGGCCCCGCCCTACACGTTTCATCATACGTTTGACATCGTCACAGGCGTTTTTTATTTTCACTTAATGACCTGGTCAGCAAAGATTTTCAAAAGAACAAGCTGCTCTGCGAATGTAGCAGTTAAAGGGTCGAGACAAGCCATATACCAATGATGGGGTGCTTACAATGATTCGCTTTTATGCAAAACCTTTATCCCAAAAAGAAAAATAAACCTGTTGGAGTTCAGCTGCAGTTTGGCGTATCTATATTTGCTAGTACATCTAACACTCTCCTCCCCCCAGCCTGATAATGCTGCTGTCCAAAAAGGTGCCCCCTGTGTTTCTTCATCCAGAGTGGATGGCGAGTTACTAGCCAGATCACCAGGTAAAAAAAAGCCTTAAAAAATGGCAGAATAATTGGGAAGCTGCAATATATATTACATTTTGGTTGTGAGTTTAATATCGCTTTAAGAAAGCTTTATGCAAAACTATTATGCCAATATTATAATTACCTGGAAATAATTTTGATGGGATATTTACATTGACCACCTTAGAACCGGCACATTAAATAAAAACTAAAAAAAAAACTAAAAAAAAAAAAAAAGCAAGCGAAGCTCCCATATTTATATGGTCTTGTTCACTTTAAGCTTTTTTTTGTTTGCTGTAGTGTTTCTATGAAATCAGTATGACCATCATACATTGCCGGGAAAATTGCAGTGTGTAATCCAACTACTGTATGTATTGTTCAATTTTTACAGCCAAAAACGTTTTAGTAAAAAAATGTTAGTAAACCCTAAGGCTTGGTTCACATTGGCGGTAGTCCCTAGTGTCCCTCAAAAACTATGCACAGTGGATTATTATTATTATACAGTGTTTATATAGTACCATATAAAGGGAGACAGTACAATTACAATACATTTCAATACAGAAGGAATAGGAGGGCCCTGCTCATGGAGCTTACAATATAAAAAGGGAGGAGGAGGTGGTACAAAAGGTAATAGGTGTGAGGGATGAGGTGATGGAGGTGGCCCAAGTATAAATTTAAGTGGAGGTGGGGTAGGCTTCCCTGAATAAATGAGTTTTCAAAGGATTGCATAAAGGTGGACAGGGTTGGAGCTAGCCAGACAGACATACTGGGGTAGGGAGTTCCAGAGGATGGGAGAGGTTCTGGAGAAGTCCTGCAGGTAAGTATAGGAGGTTGTAACAAGGTAGACAGAAAGCAAGATGTCTTGGGAAGATAAGCAGAGAAGGCTATTTGGGCGATATCTTGGGTAGTGTTGTGGATGGCTTTGTATAGTGTGGTTAGTATTCTGAACTGTACCCATTGGGTTAGTGAAAACCAATGAAGGGGTTGTTAAAAAAAGATGGGCTAACGATACATCTGATCAAAATTTTAAAGTAATGTTTTAATAACCATGTGTTTTTTTTTTTTCTTTTAATATACAGGTAAATACACATGTGGTGGGAGGGCATGGCATGGTCTTATTTATGTTACATAAGCAGGCTCTGCTTCCTACTGATCCTCTTATCACACTGATAAAAGTGAAGTACTCACAATACACCCAATAACCAGAGACAGATGGCCTAGGCCAAGATAGAACTCAGGGCGATGTTTTTCATTTATTGGTTTATTTAGGGTTCCTTCACTTCCTGTCCTACAGACACAACAGGCAATGGGAGACAATCTCTAGAAGGAGATTGGAAATCTTCTCTTAGTCAGTCGTCATTGAAACAATTGTCCCCACTGGAAGGTTTCCCCTCTATTGACAAATAAAAAGGGTTATTCTTCTTAGCAGGGACATTATAGATAGCTGATAGGGATTCCAACCCCTTCGGACTCCATCCAAAATGCAAAAAAAAAAAAGTTGGCTTTAGATACACTTTAAATACATATGTACATATGAAATGTGCATATTTGGGACAGCATGATATTTACCAATATCATACGGTTTCATACAGGATAAAATGCTTGTGAAACACATTTTAGCCAACTACACCTTCTCACAGGGCATTTGAAATCTCACAGATTTGAAATTAAACGAACAAGATGTGCTTTAACTGTAGACTTTCAGCTTTAATTTGAGTGTATTTACATCAAAATCAGGTGAACGGTGTAGGAATTACAACAGTTTGTATATGTGCCTCACACTTTTTAAGGGACCAAAAGTAATGGGACAGATTAACAACCATCCATCAAACGCTCACTTTTTAATACTTGGTTGCAAATCCTTTGCAGTCAATTACAGCCTGAAGTCTGGAATGCATAGACATCACCAGACGCTGGGTTTCATCCCTGGTGATGCTCTGCCAGGCCTCTACTGCAACGGTCTTCAGTTCCTGCTTGTTCTTGGGGCATTTTCCCTTCAGTTTTGTCTTCAGCAAGTGAAATGCATGCTCAATCAGATTCAGGTCAGGTGATTGACTTGGCCATTGCGTAACATTCCACTTCTTTCCCTTAAAAAAACTCTTTGGTGGCTTTCGCAGTATGCTTCGGGTCACTGTCCATCTGCACTGTGAAACGCCGTCCAATGAGTTCTGAAGCATTTTGCTGAATATGAGCAGATAATATTGCCCGAAACACTTCAGAATTCATCCTGCTGCTTTTGGTCAGCAGTCACATCATCAATAAATACAAGAGAACCAGTTCCATTGGCAGCCATACATGCCCACGCCATGACACTACCACCACCATGCTTCACTGATGAGGTGGTATGCTTTGGATCATGAGCAGTTCCTTTCCTTCTCCATACTCTTCTCTTCCCATCACTCTGGTACAAGTTGATCTTGGTCTCATCTGTCCATAGGATGTTGTTCCAGAACTGTGACGACTTTTTTAGATGTTGTTTGGCAAACTCTAATCTGGCCTTCCTGTTTTTGAGGCTCACCAATGGTTTACATCAGGGGTCTTCAAACTACGGCCTTCCAGGTGTTCAGGAACTACAATTCCCGTCATGTCTGTGAATGTCAGAGTTTTACAATGCCTCATGGGATGTGTAGTTCTGCAACAGCTGGAGGGCCGTAGTGTGAGGATCCCTGGTTTACATCTTGTGGTGAACCCTCTGAATTCACTCCGGTGAAGGCTTCTCTTGATTGTTGACTTTGACACACATACACCTACCTCCTGGAGTGTTCTTGATCTGGCCAACTGTTATGAAGGGTGTTTTCTTCACCAGGGAAAGAATTCTTCGGTCATCCACCACAGTTGTTTTCCGGGTCTTTTGGTGTTGCTGAGCTCACCGGTGCGTTAAGGATGTTCCAAACAGTTGATTTGGCCACACCTAATGTTTTGTTTCTTATCTCTCCGATGGGTTTATTTTTTTTAGCCTAATGATGGCTTGCTTCACTGATAATGACAGCTCTTTGGATCACATATTGAGAGTTGAGAGCAACAGATTCCAAATGCAAATAGCACACTTGAAATGAACTCTGGACCTTTTATCTGCTCCTTGTAAATGGGATAATGAGGGAATAACATACACCAGGCCATTGAACAGCTGAGCAGCCAATTGTCCCATTATTTTTGGTCCTGTAAAAAGTGGGAGGCACATATACAAACTATTGTAATTCCTACACCGTTCACCTGATTTGGATGTAAACACCCTCAAATTAAAGATGAAAGTCTGCAGTTAAAGCACATCTTGTTCGTTTCAAATCCATTGTGGTGTATAGAGCCAAAAAGATTAGAACTGTGTCGATGTCCCAATATTTATGGACCTGACTGTATGCGGTTCCTTTGGCTTAATTTTGAATCTGAAATCTGAATTTATTAACAGCTGGTAGCGAGAGTTGACAATAGGTTCCTATGGACATTGAAGTAAGATTGTCTACTATATTATTTATAATAGCACTGACCATTTGCTTACTTTTGGATGGTTTTACTCTGTCTTCAGGCCCATTTATAACTAGGTGATAGAAAAAAATAAAAATAAATCAGCTGTATGCATACTACTGTACATGGTAATTTACAGACACTTTGCCATCCTTAATGTTTTGGCAAAGTATTCCTAGCCATATTGGGCCTTAATTACAATATCTAGGTCAACCAAGTGGCTTTTAAACATTAGAATGGCCCAATTGTGCATTAATACTACAAATTTAAAGTAACTTGCATTAGTTTTGAGCCATTATTTATAAACCAAACTTAGTATGAAACTATGCCAATAAAAGCAAACATCTCAATTATCTTCATTTAAATACAGTATAGGCTCACATTTAGTTTTAGGTTGTTGAAATATATGGTGCACTTTGGCAACACCAAAGTAAATGTGCATCCTTTCCCTACAGGTCTTAAAGAAAATAAAAATGAAAGCCATTGCGGAGGTCACTATTGCTTGACTTTCCCACAGAAATACACAAAACTGCTGCCCGTGGGGCACATAATTGTAAAGTAATCTTACCATTTAAGTAAATTTTAAGTAAACAATAGCTTAAATAAGTGCAATGAACTAAGCTAACCTAAAAGTTTATATTAACAGTACAAAAAGCTAACTAGTGATGGCCCAATAGAAATCTGCATTCAATACAGGCCCTGAGTTACGAACGACTCCTACTTACGAAAGGCCTCAAATGCTGGCCACTTTTGCTCCACGCTGGTCCTGGATACCTCCGGACACATCCCATACTGCAGTATTACATCTACTGCATGGCCAGAAGAGCCCCAGATAACATAACAAGCGCCCGGAACATCCCACATACATGCACAGGCAGACGTTACACTTACGCATGCAGTGTTCTGACCGGAAGTTACACTTACAAATGCAGTGTTGCGACTTACGCAAAAAAAGAACTCTAGCAATACACACTAAACTGAGCATGTGCAGAGACAGGATCAAACAGCCTGTGCAAAACAATTGCACAGAGCAAGTAAGTACAGGTGCATCTCATAAAATTAGAATATTATCAAAAAGTTAATTTATTTCAGTAATTCAGTTCAAAAAGTGAAGCTCATATATTTTAAATAGATGAATTACACACAGAGTGATAATATTTCAAGCATTTTTTTTCTTTTAATTTTAATGATTATGGCTTACAGCTAGTGAAAACCCAACATTCAGTATCTCAGAAAATTAGAACATTACATAAGACCAATAAAAAAAAGGATTTTTCATACAGAAATGTTGGCTTACTGAAAAGTATGTCCATGTACAGTATAGTATGCACTCAATACTTAATCGGGGCTCTTTTTCATGAATTACTGCATCAATGCAGCGTGGCATGGAGGCGACCACCCTGTGGCACTGCTGAGGTGTTATGGAAGCCCAGGTTGCTTTGATAACAGCCTTCAGCTTATCTGCATTGTTGGGTCTGGTGTGTCTAATCTTCCTCTTGACAATACCCCACAGATTCTCTATGGGCTTTATGGCAAATGATCATGGACTGTGGAAAATTTTGCAGTTCATTTGGAAATCAAGGTCCCGGAGTCTGGAGGAAGAGTAGAGAGGCACAGAATCCAAGTTGCATGAGGTTCAGCATAAAGTTTCCGCAGTCAGTGATGATTTGGGAAGCCATGTCACCTGCTGGTGTTTGTCCACTGTGTTTTATCAAGTCCAAAGTCAGCGCAGCCCACTACCAGGAAATTTTATGCACTTTATGCTTCTCTCTGCTGACCAGCTTTATGGAGAAGCAGATTTCATTTTCCAGCAGGACTTGGCACGTGTCCACACTGCCAAAAGTACCGATATGTGATTATATGATCATGGTATCACTATGCTTGATTTGCCAGCAGACTTGCGTGACCTAAAGCCCATAGAGAATTTGTGGGGTATTGTCAAGAGGAAGATGAGAGACACCAGACCCAATAATGCAGACAAGCTGAAGGCCACCATCAAAGCAACCTGGGCACCTCAGCAATGCCACAGGATGATCGCCTCTATACCATTGATGCAGTAATTCATGCATAAGGAGCCCCCCGACTGAGTATTGAGTGCATTCTATATTGTACTAGGACACACCTTTCAGTAAGCCAACCTTTCTGTATTAAAAATCCTTTTTTTTTTATTGGTCTTATGTAATATTCTAATTTTCTGAGATACTGAATTCTGAATTTTCACTAGCTGTAAGCCATAATCCTCTAAATTAAAAGAAAAAAATGCTTGAAATGTATCACTCTGTGTAGAACACATCAATATAAAATATGTTTCACTTTTTAAATTGAATTATTGAAATAAATTAACCTTTTGATGATATACTAATTTTATGGAGATGCTGCCTGTTTGTTTCCATCCAATCCGTTCCACCAGATAGATGGGGAATAGGACCACTATCCATCTCAGTTTTTGGTGGACAGGATGGGATCAGGTGGCAGTGGATGCCAGAAGACTCTCTATAGAAGAGACTGGAGGGTCCGATCAGGTACACCTGAAAAACTGACAGGCGGACCTGATTAGGGGCCTAATTTAGAAGTCTGGGAACTGCCAACCTCCCTCTTGATGGCATGACTTATGCTGAACCACTAAGCTTGACTAATTTTTAAAATAAAACTAAACTACTTAGACATTTTCAGGGCCTTAGGACCTTTTGCCATAATGTGCAAATATGCTCATTATGACAGACTTGTGAAAAAAAAGACAGACAGTAGTGCAAAATGATCCCGATAGTATACCATATTGAAACATTTATTAGATACAAAAACAAAAAAAAAACAAAAACACAGCACTATCTATAAGAATCACACTCACAAACAGGGTTCAGAAGGTTGCAGAACGTGGGCTCACAATGAAACAAGCAGTCTTGTGTACTCCAGCCTCGGCCGAGGAACAAATTAGCATCCCACAGTGTTGGCTGCAGAAACCATGCCTGTGATGGGGGCCATCAGCCTCTGGTCCAGGCAAGAATCAGATGGAAAGCTGTCTGCACTCCCCCACTCTGCAGTAGCAAATGGGATGCGTTTCGGGGAGAACATCCCCTTCCTCAGCCAAGCATCGTTTCTGCAGTTGACAATGAGATTCAGATTAATTCCCCAGGTGGGGCTGGAATACACAGGGCTGTTTCATTGTGAGCCCACTTTGTGCAACCCTTTCAACAGCATTTGTGAGCGTGATTCTTCTTTTCTGTACTGCTTTCTTCATGTTTTTCCACATGTACATGAGTCCCTCTGCTCTAATATCAAATCAGCAGCAACCAAACCTGACTTAGCACATCATTCAATAATTAGATCAGGGTTTCTTAACCAGGGTTCCTCCAGAGGTTGCCAGGGGTCCCTTGAGCAATGACCAATTTCTGCCTCTCAGATAAGTTCTCACTGATCTTTTTAGCTATCTGTAAGGGGGTAATTCTACCCAATGTCCAAAAGTGTAAGGGAGCATTCTTTCCACTAACCCTTATACTAATGTATCATGAGTTGTAATTTTTAGTGGGGGCTCCCTGAGGCCAGAAAGTTATTTCAAGGGTTCCTCTAAGTTGAAAAGGTTGAGAAGGGCTAAATTAGATATTGAGCTATACCTCGAAGAATGACCAATATATACAGTATGTACATACATTGGTTATTTATGCTTCACCATAATCAGTTGATTTTTTTTTTCCTTTTTTGCTGAGCAATTTTTCCTTCTTTTCATTATGACAGACTTGCCTTGCAAATTGCCTACTCCAGCGATGTGATGGTCACCTCCCCCCTCGTCACTCCATGGCCAGGTACTAAATTGTACTGATAATATATGGAGCTGCTCATACCCGGCTTTTCGTTCATAAAAAGCCTACTGATCAGCATATTTTGAAACATTGACAGTTTGGCCAAGTATGCAGAGGAGAAAAGTTAGTGAAAAAATAGGATTTTTAAAACAGCTTACCTGTAAAATCCTTTTCTTGGAGTACATCATAGGACACAGAGCCTCAAGTAATTACTTGGTGGGTTATGGGCCTACCTTCAGGTGTTGACACTGGTATAACCAATACAGGAAGTTGACTCCCCCTATATAACCCCTCCTCCTCCCAGGAGTCCTCAATTTTTGTAGCCAAGCAATATAAGCAATATACTCTCACCCCATAAAACAGAGGGGCGGGAGCTGTGTCCTATGATGTACTCCAAGAAAAGGATTTTACAGGTAAGCTGTTTTAAAAATCCTATTTTCTTTATCGTGTTTTTCTTTATCCTATTTTCGTTATCATGGGATGTCCCATAGCAATGCTACTTGAGGGGAGGGAGACACAGCCCGTAGGGCACCCCCAGACCTTGAGGAATTATACTGCTGCTTGCTCGAAGGCGATATCCTCATTCCATTTTACATCTACTTGATAAAATTTTGTAAATGTATGCACTGAAGACCAAGTCGTGGCCTTGCAGATCTGAGACATGGAGGCCTGGTGACGCACTGCCCAAGAAGCACCAACCGCTCTGGTAGTGCGCCTTAACTTGAAAAGGGGGAATCTTTCCATTAAAATCATAAGTTCGAATTATAATTTGACGAATCCACTTAGCCACAGTGGATTTTGACGCTGCCTGTCCTTTTTTAGGACCCTCTGGCAGAATAAATAAGACGTCAGTCTTACGAATCTGAGCAGTTTTCTTTAAATAGATCCTCGCTGCTCTCACCACATCAAGACAATTAGAAGCTGGCTTCCTAGCAATAATTAAAGTAGAAATAACTGCCCTGGAAAGCCCACGTCTTTTCAGAATGTGGGTCTCAATAGCCAGGCCGTTAAATGTAGCATTTGTAAAGTAGGATGGAATATCGGCCCCTGTGAGAGCAGGTCTGACCTTAGTGGAAGGGACCACAGATCCTCCACTGCCATTTTTACGACTTCTGCATACCATGACCTTCTGGGCCATGCTGGTGCTGCCAGAATTACTGGTTTTCTTTCCAGCTTGATCCTGAAAAGAAGTCGAGGCAGCAACTGAATAGGGGGAAATGCATAGATCAGTAAAAGCTGATCCCACAGTATCAACGCATCTGTTCTGCATGCAAATGGATCCTTTGTTGTGGACACAAAAGTTGACTAACTTTATGTTGCACTGGATGCTAGAAGATCTACATCCGGAGTCCCCCATCCTTGACAAACAGCCCGAAACATGTCGGGGTGAACAGACCATTCCCCTGGGAATAATCTGCTGGCGGCATATGTAGTGCGCGTGCCAATTCTCTATTCCCGGAATGAAGACTGCCGATAGGCACGGAATATTTCTCTTTCTGCCCAAGTTAGAATATGGTTCACTTCTTTCTGCACTGAGATTCTTGGTGCCCCTTTTGGTGATTGATATAGGCCACAGCCGTGGCATTGACGGATTGGATCCTGTCAGGACAATCCCTTAACCTGGAAGTCCAGGCTTTTAGAGCCAGCTGCACTGCCCGAATCTCTAGGATGTTGATGGGCAAGGCTCTTTCGGTTCTTGAACACTGTCCTTGGACAGTTGTCTTCTCTGTCATTACCACTTTCCAGATAAGTGGTCTGAAGGATTTACCCTTTAGGACATTCTTTAGTAACCACCAATTGAGGCTTTGGGACACCCTTGGGGACAGCCGCATTGGCAAGTCCAAAGCTTGGATCGTTTTGTTCCAAGCAAATAGAATACTGTTTTGCAACAGTCTCAAATGGAACTGGGCAAAGGACGAAGCCACCATCCTTTCTAACAACCTCATGCAAAGGCGAATGGAGGGACCTCCTTTTGACCTGACCATCCACACCAACTCTGTGGTGTTTTTTTGTTTTCCTGGGCAAGAAGACCCTTTTTCTGAGCTGTATCTATGATCAGACCCAAATACTGAAGCCCTTTTAGCGATTTTAATGGAGACTTTACTAGGTTGAGAACGCAACCCAGACCTTTCCAGGTAACACCAGGTAATGCGTACACCTTACTCCGAACAGCGATTGGTCTATTAGCAATAGATCGTCTAGGTATGCAAAGACTGTTTAAGCCCTGTGCCCTTGACCTGGCTACAGGTGGGGCTAGCACCTTTGTGAACACTCGAGGTGCTGTAGCTAGCCCGAAGAGCAAGGCTATAAACTGAAATGCTGCTGTTCTACTTCGAACCGCAGAACCTTTGGTGAGCAGGAAATATATGGACATGGAGATATGCATCCCTGATGCCGATAGGCGCCAGAAGTTTTCCTCCTTGCAGGATAGAAACTACTGACTTGATCGATTCCATAGAAAGGAGCGGATCTTCAGGAACTGATTTAGATTCTTTTAGATCTAGAATGGATCTGTTGAATTTCTGCGTGGCTCTGTACATGTACAGGAAATGCATGAAAAAGGCAGTGAAGGTTCCAAGGAACCTAAGAAAAAAACAGAACTATCAGCTGACTCTACTAGAGATAGCTTTAAAGAGGCACAAATCATCTCTGTAAGAGGTTTGTACCAGCAATTTTTCAGATTTCGAAGCTGAAAAAAAGTTCAACTCTAGTTGTCTCCTCTGCAGAGGATTACTCGGTTTGCCTTTCTTCCCGATTACCTGAGGGTAATCCTTCATCCGCTACCCACTGTTCCCTTGATAAGGAATCTCAGGTGGGGGAGGGGGATCTAACATGCTTCTCATCCTTGGATAGAGGATGCGATTAAAATCGCTAATTTTCCTTCTAGGCCCTGTAGGGCGGAGGAAAAACGCATCTTCAATCATGTATACAGGGGCTGAATATTTTCTCCTCTTAGACTCAGTTTCCACTATTGCAACACCAAAGTTGCGTGATTTTACTGTGATCCTTTGCCACAGAGAATATGTCGGGGCGCGATTTTGATGCGACAGGAAACAATGCCTGTGTATTCTAGAGGTTTATGGACCTCAAGTCGCATCAAAGTGGTACCAAAGTAGTGCAGGGACTACCTTGAAGTCGCACAGATCTGAACAGTATTTCTTGGAAATCATGTCCTAGAGTCTGACAGTGGAGGCCGTCACCGCTGCCTAGAGGCAGCTGCCCCTGCGTAGGGGAAGGAATCTGTTTAAGTGACTTGTCCAAGGTAACAAGGAGCCAACGTGAGGACGAGGTCCCACGTCTTTCAGGAAGCCTCCCATGGCTACGCTGGCCATCAGAGTAGTTAAGGGTAGTAGTAGTGAGTGAGGGGTGGCTCCTTCACTAGTGAACGCTGACATGTGGATCTGAACCCATGTCTGTACTGGCCGTCAGAGTACCTAACCTGTGAGCTGTTGTGGCTTCACCTTAAATAAAAGGACATTTATACCTTCTACTGGACAAAAGAGCTTTACTGCTAAAAATCATTTGGATGTATTTCACCAAACCTTCCCCAATGAAAAGGGAAACTAGTCAGACACCCCTTTTTTGCAAGATGCTTCGACTGACCAACCCTTTTAACCACAGGGTCCTAAGCATGTGTTTTAGCACAAGCGCAAGGCGAGACGCCTGGTGGATAGGGTCTTTTATGGCATCTATGGCGAAACATAGCGCCATTGGTAGGAGGATTTTAACAAAAAAATTCCAACTCCTTATCTGTTAGATGCTTAAGCAATTATGCATCTTTATTGATGCTGGAAATTGCAACGTCTACTGCTGGTACTTTCCAACCTTTGTGAATTTTTCCTCCATGATAGGGAACTGAGAAACTCTTTGGAGGGAAAAAAATGCTTATCCAGATGATCCCATTCAGCATAAATAAGCGCTGTAAAAGGATTTAAAAAAAACAAAAACAAAAAAAAAAAAAACAAAGAAGGGACCTGGACTTTCAGCTTACTCTGTTAGGAGTAGTATAAAAGGTGGAATGAACCATCTCTGTAATGCCGCGTACACACGACCGGACTTTACGAATGAACGGACTTGCCTACACACGATCAACCAAAGTCTGACGGATTCGTACGCGATGACGTACGACCGGACTAATACAAGGAAGTTCATAGCCAGTAGCCAAAAGCTGCCCTAGCGTCGGTTTTTGTCCGTTGGACTAGCATACAGACGAGTGGACTTTTCGACCGGACTCAAGTCCGACGGATAGATTTGAAACATGTTTCAAATCTAAGTCCGTCAAACTTTTGAGAGAACAAAGTCCGCTGGAGCCCACACACAATCGAATTGTCCGACGAAGTCCGGTACGCCGGACCAAGTATGCCGTAAAGTCCGATCGCGTGTCCGCGGCATAAGAGTTTGTATTTGTCCGTCGGACTAGCATACAGACGAGTGGACTTTTCGACCGGACTCGAGTCCGACGGATAGATTTGAAACATGTTTCAAATCTAAGTCCGTCAAACTTTTGAGAGAACAAAGTCCGCTGGAGCCCACACACGATCGAATTGTCCGACGAAGTCCGGTACGCCGGACCAAGTATGCCGTAAAGTCCGATCGTGTGTCCGCGGCATAAGAGTTTGTATCATCATCTGTCAGATTGTGAGGTTGCATAAGGTTCATCAACTGTTGTTTCCTCCGCAGAGGAAAATTTGGCTTGTTTTTCCCTGTGATCACCTGAGGATAACACCTCATCCTGTGCCCACTGTTCCCTTGGAAAAAGGGGTTTGAGGTGGGGGAGGGGGATCTAGCATGCTACCTATCCTCTTGGATGGAGAATACGATTGAAGCTGCTAAACTTCCTTCTAAGCCCAACAGGGCAGAGGAGAATGCATCTTCAGTCACATACACAGGGGCTGAAGTGTGAGAAGCAGTTGCCCCACCAATTGCTTCCACCTTGGATTGTCATGTCAGGTATCTCCGGAGAGGATGACAGTGTGGAGGCATGACTGGAGTTCCCAGCACCTGGGGGTGGAATCCTTGTTACCTTTGTGGTACACTGGAAATCAAATGTGCTAAGCACAACAGCAGAGGCACTTTAACAAATTATGGTATTTGCCGAACAATAGTTTTAGCAAAAGAAAACAATGTCACCATAAGGATCAGCCTTTGATGCTGAGTACCATAATATTTCCTGTGCTGGAAATGCCTGTTTACACACCTTTACATGCCCAGTGCTCCTGTGTCTTAGTGTGACAGACCTCTGTCTTCAGCATATGAACTGAGAGCGTCTGTGTTAAGCCTCAGGTGAGAACCCGATTACACATAAGTGTCAGATGTTACCGCACCTCTCCAGGAGGAGAGGGGGAGGGGAATTTTTATCAGCAGTGTTTGTTAAGCTCCTAGTTTTAAAGGAAGACTTTATACAAAAAAATGCAAATGGCTGGTTTTGTATGTTCATAAACTAATGCTGTAACCCCTTTAGATCCCTCAGAAGAGGAACACCATCTGTTCAATTAAGAACTACCCTCTGGCTGCAGGGACCACACCCGCTGCTATAGCCAGACACAGAGCTGCTGAAAAAGCATCGTACTAGGTAAGTGTAATATACTCCCCTCTAGAGGAGACATTTTAAGGCATACAGTTATACCATCCTATGGCCTCAGTGGCAAGGATGGATCCAGTTGTGGAGGTTTTTTAAATCCAGCATGGATCCCTCCCTGGAGCTCCTTAGAGCACATCTTCACTCGTGACCAACACCTTAGACACTGGCAAAAAAACTGAGGACTCCTGGAAGGAGGAGGGGTTATATAGGGGAGTCAACTTCCTGTATTGGTTATACCAGTGTCAACACCTGAAGGTAGGCCCATAACCCACCCAGTAATTACTTGAGGCTCTGTGTCCTATGATGTACGATAAAGAAAGCCATAATTATTGATTTTCAAGAGGATCAGCAAGGCAGCCAAATATTTTCATATGGGCAGTTCAGCCAAGCAGGCCTCTGCTTCTGAGCAGTAACATTGTTTACCTCATTCTGTGTTGCTGAGCCCAGTAAAGCTGTCCATACATGGCTGAAATTCTGGGCGATTCCTGCTGAGTCGGGTGAAATTCAAGTCGATTTAGAAATCTGAACGGCTGAACAGTTACTGCATCACACCTGATGCATTCATTGTTAGGGTAGTTAAACAACCACGAGTGCCTGAATACAATAGGTGGTAGTGGAGATTCCTCTTGTCCACACTGCTAAAAAAAAAAAAAAAAAAAACGAATAGGGGGAATGGATAATTTTCCTCTCGTTCAGCCCACAGGGAACAAAAGAAAATAAAACCCGTATGGCTTGCTTACAGTGGAACTTAATTCACTGCAGCAACCTCTATTTTGTCACTCTCCACTCTCTCTCACAAGTTGGGATTAATAAAAAACAAAAACAAACAAAATGTTTACATTTCAAATCTTTTTTGTGCTGCCCTAGGCAGCACTTCCTGGTTTCTGGCCTAGGCCAGGGACTGCTGCCTCCTGAGATTGCTGCGCCACAGCCTTCTTAAGAGGCAGTGTGCTACTAGGCTGCAACTGTGCAGCGCAGCGGATTTACACATGTGCGCATAAATGCTGCCAGGTGATATAGGGGCATCCTGTCAGAAGCTGGCAGCATTTGACTACGCGTGCACAGACAGATATGCCACTAGTCTCTCCCAAGTCCAAGACACCTGGAAGACACTGGCAGCGCATATGCGCATGCACTGGAGTTTGTACATCGATGGCACGGAACAGGGGTGGAGAAAGCCCTATCATTAAGGGATTTAGTGTTCCTTTATTGTGCCATTTCAAAACAGACAGTAGGTCTGTCTATATGTATTCAAGAACATGTATAGGAAAAAAAATATTTTTTTTTGTTTTGCATAGAAAAGGGCAGGGTTGAAATCACGATTCACGATCAGGTTATTTTTTTTTTACTGTGATGGGGAGCTTTCCAGGAAACAAGAGAAAATCACTGCAAAGTGAATTCCCTTCTAACAGATGTCACTGGAACAAAAGCCCCACTCAAAAGATGCCTCTTCACCTCTTTTTCTGGTGACAACTCAGAAATTTTTGGTTTCCCTTCACCGTCTGTCCTAGAAATGATAGTCCACAGAACAAACAGAGGGGTGAATCGCCCAAATGGGGCCAAAGATAGCAATAAAAATCTGTCAGAGGGTCTAATGCTTCACTAATTTACAAGCATGTTAAGGGAACTGACAAAATGAGTAACAGTCATTCCAGGTAACAATACAAAGTGTTCCAGCACTCACATTATAATGCAGGTATTTCTAATTGGTAAATATAAAAGATCAGGCAAGGCATGTTAAAGCGGTAATAAACCCAAATATGTTATATATTTCAGCTTACCAGTCATTCGATGTGGTGGTTGCATTCGTTTTCTGATTTAAGGCTTTTTTTTCCCCCCTCTGTTTTCACCTGGTGATCTGGCCAGTAACATCTCCTGTATTAGAGTGTCCCCACTCTGATGAAGGAGCACAGGGGGGGCACCTTTGGACTGCAGCATTGTCAGGCTGGGGGGGGGGGGGGGAGGGGAGTGTTCGATGGACTAACAGATTTAAACACACTACCAAAATTGAAGCTGAACTCCAGCTAATACTTTATAAGAAGTTACAAAAAACGTTTTTTTTTTTCCTTTTGGGATAACAGTTTTACACGAATTAAAAAAAAAAAGCTGGTCTTTGTAAGCACCTGTCAGTGTTAAATGGTTAGCCTCATTCCTGTAACCTAAAGCGTTTGTTACCCCAACACTTCAAATTCCTGATATGTGGCTTTTGTTTACCATGTACTGGTACTTGTATGAGAAAGTTTTCCGTACTCTTTGTATTGCTTCATGTGAAAACCCTGGTGTTCCTGCCAGTCCCTCTGCTTTCCTATTAAAAACTGGCCACACTAAGCAGAAGTCAGTTCTCTAGCTATGCTGGAAACTCAGTGTACTCTCCTCCAATGACTTGTCCAGGACCCCCCCCCCCACGCGCAGTCATTCACTGGGAAGCTCAGTGTGCAGCTGCTTCTCCTCCCCCCCAGCTCTTATGCAGCTGAGAACAGAGGGGATGTGATCACTTACAAAAAAGGGGGAAAAAGGGTATTTATAATGTTTTTTTTTTTTTTTATATCTAGACACAAATGTTTTGACTTTCATTTCTATTTTGAACTGAATAGGTTGTTTAGAATCACTCTCTAGGACACACTTAACCCCTGCAATGCCCCCTAGCGGTTAACCCCTTCACTGCCAGTCACATTTACACAGTAATCAATGCATTTTTAATTGCACTGATCGCTGTATAAATGTGATTGGTCCCAAAATCGCGCCAAAAGTGTCCGATCTGTCTGCCATGTCGCAGTCACGATAAAAATCACTGATCTCCCGCCATTACTAGTAAAAAAAAAATAAATAAAAATGCCATAAGACTATCCCCTATTTTATAGATGCTATAACTTTTGCGCAAACCAGTCAAATGCTTATTGCGATTTTTTTTACCAAAAATATGTAGAATACGTATCGGCCTAAACTGAGGAAAGAAAGTGTTTATATATTTTTGGGGGATATTTATTATAGCAAAAAGTAAAAAAATAATGTGTTTTTTTTCAAAATTGTCGCTATTTTTTTGTTTATAGCGCAAAAAATAAAAACTGCAGAGGTGATCAAATACCACCAAAAGAAAGCTCTATTTGTGGGGGGAAAAAAAAGAAGGATGTCAATTTTGGTTGGGGGCCACGTCGCACGACCGCACAATTGTCAGTTAAAGTGACGCAGTGCCAAATTGCAAAAAGTGCTCTGGTCTTTGGGCAGCCAAATGGTCTGGGGCTTAAGTGGTTAATACATCTGCAAGAGAACTTTTTTTTTTTTTCCCCCTCAAAAGAACAAGATTTACTGGCTGGATCAGCAGATTAAAATAGACGAAATAAAAAGCCAAAAAAAGAGAAAACTAATGCAGCTATCACACCTATGAATTGTTAAGCAGCAATGTAATAAATGTTTGCTTTAGGGTTTAATACAGATTTAACATTCATTTAAACATGGATACAGTGTTGTAATGATTTTTTCCTATGCGTGGAAAACTTCTAAGGCCTCTTTCACACTAGTGCGACTTCAAAGTTGTGCGATTTTGCAGGGAATTCCTGTGCAACTCGCTTTGAAGTCGCACAGATATGAATGGTACTCATTGGAAATCATGGGATATGACTTGTCATGCGACTTTGCAGTCCCTGTATTTACACCAGAAGACATATGCACTCTGGAGGCCGGCTTCCTAGCATTTACCCAAGCAGAACTACTGAGGTTAACCGCCCACAATCTTTCAGAATGTGGGTCTCAATAGCCAAACTGCTAAATTTAGCATTTGTAAGGTAGGATGGAATACCGGACCTTGCGAGAGAAGGTCTGGCCATAGTGGTAGGGTCCAAGGGTCCCCCACCGCCATCTTTACAATCTCGGCAAACCAAGATCTCCTGGACCACAAGAATCACCTCCTTCCCTTCTTGCTTGATCCTGCGAAAAAGGCACGGAAACAGCAGAACAGGAGGGAACTCATAGATCAGTAAAAAACTGATCCCACGGAAAAAATATCATCTGTTTCGTATGGCATCGGATCCCTTGTCCTTGACACAAAATTCCACATCCCACATCCAGAATTCCCCATCTTCTGGTATATCAACAGAAACATGTCGGGGTGAAAGGACCATTCTCCCAGGAACAATTGTTGGCGACTCAAGTAGTCCGCCTGTCAATTCCTGGAATGAAAATTGCTAATAGGCAAAGAATGTTGTTTTCTGCCAACATAGAATATGATTCACCTCTTTCTGGGCCGCATGACTTCTCGTGCCCCCTTGGTGAATGATAAAAGCCACAACTGTGGCACTGTCGGATTGGATCCTGATAGGACAATTCCGAAGATTCTTCCAGGACTGCTCCTCAGCCCAGAAGGCTGGCGTCTGTTACCACCTTCCATGTAACAGGTAGAAAGGATTCCTCTTTTTGAAGATTCTTGGATATCAACCACCAATTGGGGCTCCGACGCACATTAGGGGATAAACGCATTAGGAAACCCCAAGCTTGGGCCTTCTTGTTCCCAGTTGACAGGATACGGTTTTGCAGCAATCTTAAACTGAAACAGCGCATAAGGAACGGCCTCTAAAGAAGCTACCATCTTTCCCAACAAATTCATGCAAAGCCGAATAGAAGGATTCTTCTTTGACTTGAGTAACTTAATCAGTTCCCTTATGGAACTAATCCTTTCTTGGGGAAAAAAAAAACACTCTTGAGCTGTATCAATGATCAGCCCCAAGTACTGCAATCTCCTTGCTGGATTTAAGAGGAGGCTTTCTCTAGGTTGAGAATCCAACCTAGGTATTCCAGGTAGCTAACTGCGGTGACCAAAGTTTGGATTAAGCGGGCTACCGAATTGATCTATGAAGAGCAGATCTAAATAGGCTAGTATTGTTATACCTTGAGTCATTACCCTGGCTAAAGAAGGAGCCAGGACCTTTGTAAACACTCGAGGTGGCGTAGCTAGACCGAAAGGCAGAGCTACAAACTGAAAATGAAGATTTTCTACATTGAAGCGTAAATTTCTGGTGAGCGGGGAAAAAACGGCACATGGAAAAAAAAAAGAATCCTTGATGTCGATTGACGCCAGAAGTTCTCCCTCTTGTAGGACGGAGACTACCGATTGGATTGACTCCATGCGAAAAAAACGGATATTCAAACCCGGTTTAGAACTTTGAGATCTAAAATGGGTCTGAGATCCCCGTACGGTTTTGGAACCATAAAAATGATTTGAAAACCCTAATCCTTGCTCTACCAAGGGGGACCACCAATATCACTCTTTTAGACAAGAGATGATCCAAAGCTAGAAAGAGACTTCTTTTCACTGGATCTCTGGGATCGTCTTGATCTGAGATAACGAGGAGACAGGAACTCTGACAATGTTCCTGTCAGACCCTTGAAAACTGTAGAAGCCTCCCCCCCCCCCCACTCGAGCGTACGAGGGCGTCCTTTCATAAGGCTTTAGTATTTTGTTTTGTGGGTTAGTATCCCCCATGTCCTCTTTTGACCCTGGGACTGACCCTGAGGTTTAACTCTTGAATCCTGACGGTGGAGGCCGTCGTGACTGCCTGGAGGCAGATGCCCCTGAAACTAGAGAAGCACATTTAAAAAAAAAAAAAAAAATACTTAAACTTCTTAACCAAAAAAAAGGGAACTTTTGCCATTAGAAATTCTTTGGATATACTTATCCAGATTGTCTCCAAATAACCATTCACCATAAAAAGGGAAACTGGCCAAGAGCTTTTTGCATGGTGCGTCAGCTGACCATCTTTCTACCATGAGATTCTATGCACATGCACCAGCCTTAGCATGAGCCGTGAGGCATGGAGAATAGAATCTTTCATAGCGTCAGCTGTAAAACAGAACGCTTCTGGATATGCTGGCCAAACCCTGGGCCTGCTGATCAAGAATAACCGAGTACCTCTATAAACTGGTCCTTTAAGGACTGAGATACTCTGAAGGCCAGCGCAGGTTTGAATGACTGAACCTGCGAGCGAAATATAGTTTTTTTTTTTTTTTTAAAAAGGAACTCCAACATCTTATCTGTTGGACCCTTTAGCATATGAGTATTGTCTACTGGACAAGTCAGGTTTTTGTTTACAGAGGATATAGCAGCGTTAATTGCTGGAACTCCCCATAAAACCCTTCCCCCACAGAATAAAGTATTGAGAACTTTTTCAGAGGTAAAAAACTGTTTATCTGGGTGCTCTCACTCAAAATACATAAGCCTTCTTAGCCATGAATGGATAGAAAAAGCATGAACAGATTGGGGGGGCTTTTAGTGAACCCAAAGCAGAAGTGGGCTCATCGACTGACTGCGTTACTGGCAGTAAACATGTGGAGCGGACCAATTCAGTGAGCGACTGTAAACAACCTTTCCTGCGAGCTTGATACTTCGCATCAGGTTCTTCGGAAGAGGAGACATCAGCCTTTTCCTGGTCCTAGAGACAAATTCGCCATCTCTCGCTCCTTGTTCCTCAGTATGAGGGTCCTGAGCAATGGACGGGGACCTGTTACGCTTAGTCCCACTCTGGGATGCGATTAAAGCATCAAACTTTTACTTCAAGCTTAAAACGGTTAAAGAAAAAACCTCCTTAGTAATATACACAGAGCCTGCAGTGTTTAAGAGCAGCTGCAACACTTGCCCCTTCTGACAGCTCACCATGACCAGCCATACTCTCAGGGGAGGATGCCATCTTACTGGGATAGATCTAGGCTTCCGTATGACTAAGTCTTTCTAGAGCCCTTTATTGAGGTGTTTTTACCCCCCTTCTGCCATAGCTCGATGCACAAAGCAGAGGTACTACCAGAAGGAATGCATATACTGCTTGAGCTATAGTTCAGCACAGTTGCTGCTATTAATGCCCAGGCTGATGCAGCAGTAAAAATGTGTCAAAGGAAATGCCTGCGTCACCAAATCTCTTAACGCCACCTTTTGCTCTTGTGTCCCTCCACAGCCTGCAGCAACACAAAAGGTGATTTTAAAACCTTGCCTCCTCATGTTGGGCATCGGAGGACGCCGACAAGCCCCGCCCCCTGCGTTGCCTACAGCCTATGGGAAGGAGCAGCATGGCGCGGAGGGGTCTGTAAGCCACCGAGCGGCGCGCTGATCGCGCTACTTTTCTTCTCTCTTTTTTTTTTTTTTAAAAGAAAAACTTAGAGCGCTTCTGCCCCCATGAAGAGGGGGAGACTGTCAGCACAGGGGGGGATAGGTGGGGAGAAGAACCCCCCCAAGCTTACCGGAGGTCCTGCTGTCTGCCTGAAGGAAGAAGCATCTCAGCTCCCCGACACAGCATGTTCTCTCAGCGTGAGGCGGTAAGTGCTCAATACAGCCCCCAGTGGTGACACATAGGCAAGACAACATTTATTGATCTTAAAGGAGACATTCATAAGAAAATTCAAAAAAATTTCTTAGAAAACTCCACTTATCTTTGCCGCCGCAGGGTTTTCTGTGGTAAACCAACAGACCCAATCTTCACCCTTCACGGTGGGTTCCGTTAAACCTTCAGGAGCTGGGGATCCTCAGGAAACCCACAATCCTGGACCTGTAACAGTACCTCTGCCAGTAAAACTTTATGGCTTTACTACCAAAAAGTACTGTATCCCGGGGTCCAGCTCTCTAAAAAGAGAAGCATTTACAGGCAAAACCTCGTTTCTTCAGATACGAGGCCCGGGCACCACTCAATTTGGCCAAAAGAGACATTTTGAATGGATCCAGTCAGCATGGCTATCCCCAGCAAGGATTGCTCCAGAGGAGCTCAGCACAGCACATCTTTACTCCATGACCAACACCTTAGACACTGGTGAAAAAACTTAGGTACTCCCACCAGTGGGAGGGGTTATATAGGGAGTGCACTTTTTAATTCAGGGCGTGCCAGTGTCCATCACCTGAAGGTCGCCTATAACCCACATAGTAACTATGGCTCTGTGTTCCGTGATGTACGATAAGAAAAAAGATTTCCAACAGAAGTCGAACAAACGATCAGTTTCTGTAGAACAGGGACAAGCTGCAAACTGATCAAAAATTTCCATCCATCTAATGCCAGTTTAGGTCTTCTGCTGTTTTATATTAATGCAATGTTATGCTGTAATTAAGACAACGCAAAGAGACTGCATAAATGTTCTTATTCTGCCGTTCCACCCTTTCCTTAGATTGAATCATGCTAATGTAAAGTTATTCAACCATTTCTGGAACAGATACAGTTTACACAGTCAAGATTACTGCACAGATTACATTTTAAACACACTTTAATATATACAAAACATACTTTCTGAAGAAAGAGAACAAATGTGTTGCTGCTTTAAGCTGCTTTGTAAAATGGCTGTCACAACAGCACAAAAAGGACTGTACACAGAATTTACACTTCTCTTGCGGAGGGCCGATCCAGCGCAGTCAAGGGCACCGAACCAACATATGTCAAGTACAACACGAGATGCTTGGAAAGATGGTTAAAAAAAATAAATAAAATAATACCAAAACAACTCTAAAATATATTACAATCATGGAACAGCTAGAAAAAATGGAGAATAGAAACATTTCTTTAAAAATATATATATATATATATATTTCACAAAGCCGGAGGTCATTTATTTATCTTAGCAAAAAAAAAAAAAAGGGGGGGAAAATGGTGTAAATAAAGAAATGACGTACTTGACATATACATAGCTATAGAACCGCGTCTGATTACGGAGCAGCAGAAGTGTCAAAAGCAAAATGGTTGCAGTCCAGTCTTTTTAAAATCATTCACTACATTTTACAGCTTGTACGGATTTATCAAATAGATTATAAGTTTAATTTGTGAAGACAAAAATACGTCTATTATACAAGAAAAGAGCACTGCCAAATCTATATAGGAGGCGGCTTTATTTGGGCCAGTTCCTTGTGACGGGGTTTTCCTCAGATACGCTACGCCTTGGTTCTTTATCTGCTAGACAGAAGTCAGCCTGGGGCCTAAAGTCTTGTCTATCCAAAGCAGTCCACAGAACGGAATACATAGCTAAGCCACAAGTCTCTCCTAAGAGAAGCACAGGGATGGATATGAAGAGAAGGGTTAGGTCTTATTAGTGAGCTTTGTGCTTCCGTTTTTTGTGCTTTTTGTCCTTCTTCTTGCTGTCACATTTGGTACAAAACCACTGATCAACTTCTGGTTCTGCAGTTAATCCAACGCAAGGCCTAAAAAGAGAAAAATACAGGACATAAAAAGATAAGCGTATAAAGCAATATTTAATGCATTCAATGAGCAGCAGACACACACAGCATATAGATTATATTTATCAACTGTCCTTTTAAAACTCATTGGCTCCTAATAAAATCAAGCAAGTTGGCAAATATAGGTGTCCTTTTATGAAAGTGCGGTAAAATACCGCTTTTCAGTTCTCAGGCATTCTCAGAGGAGATCGCTCTCCTCTGAGTGCCTGTTTATGAAAGTGTGTAGATCGCTTCTCATGTTGAGTTGAGGAGCGATCTACAAACGCCGGGAACTTCTGAGAACGGCTCCTCTCACTGTAATCTCGCGTGATATAGCGGGATTACAGTATGAGGAACCATAAAATACAAAGTGTAACACAAATCAGCACACATTATTCCCCAACATATTAATAAAATAATAAAGTTAAATTCCCCCTACACAATATACATTAACGTAGTTATAAAAAAAACATTGTTTTTATCAATATTTAAAGATCATACATGTCCCTATTTAAATGTGAATGGTGTATAGTAAATGAATGTAATGCACATATGTAATGCAGCTATACACCATTCATATAAATGCAAAATACATTTATAATCATTAAAAAAATAATTTTAATAAAGTATACAAGTATAAATATTTATTAATAAATTAAAATAAAATATATTTCATAATTGATAAACATAAAAATTGATAAACTGGTGCAATGCGAGAACACTGCGAGAACACTGCGGGTTCCCGCATCGCACCGACTCACATGTCAGTTCACACTGCCATATGCGAATCGCTGGGGAGTGTCAATACATTGTTAAGGACACCCCCAGTTCAGCTTGCATATCGCACTGCGAACTGACAGTCCGGACATGCGATCCGATTCTGGTCCGAACAGAAAAAAGGGTCCTGTGCGTGTTTGCACCGAATGCGGTGCGATATCAGCCATACTACCTGTACAGCTGATATCGCAACGCACAGACATCGCATGTAATGTGAATGGCAGTGTGCTGCGAATTACATGCGATGCCTGTGCGATGTCCGGCATCGCACAAGTGTGAACTGGGCCTAAAAGTTAACACCCCCAAATCAGTTCGCATATCGCAGTGTGATCTGCAAACTCGGACAGTAATCGAATCGCATGGGTGTGAACACCCATGCGATCCGATTCTGCTGTGGACCAAAAAAAAGGTCCTGTAAGAGTTTTGTCCGAGTGCAATGCAAATTTAGCAATACTATCTGTATGGCTGAAATCGCATTGCACAGAGATCGGATGTGATTTTGCACTGCAGTGTGGTGCGAATCACATCCGATCTCGGACACCGCAGCAGTGGGAACTGGCCCTAAATCATATTGCATTTGCACCAAAATGGTACAGGACCCTTTATTTGGTCCGTACTGGAATCGGATCGCATGGGTGTGAACACCCATGCGATCCGATTCCTGCACCATTACATAGTTCGCACTGCGATCTGTGAAATGATCTGGGGGTGTCATTAACTTTACATTGACACCCGCAGTGGTGCGCAGATGTCAATGTAGGTGCGATGTGAAAACCCACTTAGGAATCACGCTGGTTCACGCATCGCACAAGTGTGAACCCAGCCAGAGACGTGAACATCTAAAAAAAAAAATATATACATATATCTATATATATACATATATCTATATATATCTATATATATATCTATATCTATATATCTATATCTATATATATATCTATATATATATATATCTATATATCTATATATCTATATATCTATATATCTATCTCTATCTCTATCTCTATATCTATATCTCTATATCTCTCTATCTCTCTATCTCTATCTCTATCTCTATCTATATCTATATCTATCTATATATATAATAGATGTATCTATATATAGATATATCTATAGATAGATATAGTCTATATATATCAATAAATATCTATCTATCTATCTATCCACACACACACATATATATATATATATATATATATATATATATACACACACACTATAAATTTCACCAGTTTCAGGCTTCTCACTCTGATTCTCCACTTCTGAAATGGTGAATCAGAAAGTGAGAATTCTGTCACAGATCTCCAGTGAGGTGCTGAGATCGCACCTTCATAAACTGGCCGTTTCTGTGAAGTCAGTTACAAATTCTCACTGTGCTGAGATAATCAGCGGAGAACGTGTTCTCCACTGATTATCTCAGTTTCATAAACTGGTTATGAGCTGAGATCAGCGGTGAGACTCGGGATCGCTGCTGATCTCAGTTTCATAAAAGGACACCATAGCTTCTTACCATTTCCTCTCGCCTTTCTAACCTTATTACTAGAATTAACCACTTCCAATCTGGGCCAATTCTGGCATTCCTCTCCTACATGTAAAAATTTTTTTTTTTTTGCTAGAAAACAACTTAGAATCCCCAAACATTATATATATATATTTTTTTTTTTTTAGCAGAGACCCTAGAGAATAAAACAGTGAATGTTACATATTTTTATGTCACACGATATTTGTGCAGCGGTTTTTCAAATTTTTTTGTAAGAAATACACTATAATGAATTTTACTGCACAAAAAAACAATACCCAATTGTTTGGTATTTATTGGCCAAAACATAATCTTTTATATTTTACCAAACATATCATGCTCCAAAATTGTGTTCGCCCATGGCACAACACCAAATTACAAAGTCTAGGAATCTCCATAGGCAACACTGTGAAAGCCTTTACAGTTATCAGTTTAGAGATACACAGGAGGTTTGGTGCTAAAATTATTGCTATCGCGCCAACGTTTGGGGTGATGCCTCACATGTGTGGTGCGATTGCCGTTTATGCATGCCCCTCACATTTTTTTTTTATACTCTCCTAGTTGTCCTTGTAGGGCCTTTCAAACCTTTCAAAGCAGAGTTCCACTGGTTTTTGTGTTAATTAAAAGAAGTCAACAGCTACAAAAAGTGTAGCTGCTGACTTTTAAGAAACACACACTCACCTGTCCCACGGTCCACCAATGCGGCCACCTGAACCCTTGGCTCTCCCCAGCGCTGGCATCACAAGTGTGGGCATCAGGCTGTGACAACTTGTGGCTGCACAGGTGGGTGCACACTGCACCTCCTCAATGGCTGGGCAATCTTCTGGGACCTGTGACGTGTTCCAGAAGACTGTGGGAAAGGAGAGGGAAAGGAGAAGATCTGCTTCAGTTGCCTAGGCGGACTGAGCAGAAGTGGGAGCTGGGTGCCTGTCAGAACTAGGTACCCACTCAACCCCCCCCCCCCCCCCCAAAAATGACATGCCAAATGTGGCATGTAAGGGACTGAGGAGTGCTTAAAGTGGAACGTCCCCTTTTTTGGATGTAAAAACTGAGATCTGTCATACTGTAACTAAGTATGTAACCCATATTTTGTTGGTATATCAAGTTTTTAACTGTTCTTTAAATTTTTTTTGTACGTTATTTAAAATGTGAAAATCAATAAAAAGGATTATGAATATATATGCATACGGGACCTGTGTGCACATTTGCATGGGGGAACAGAGGTTCTTTTAATTTTTAAATATTTTTTTCTTTACAATTTTTTTTTTAACACTATACCTTTAACTTTTTTTTTATCAACTTTCCCTTTACATCTCTTGTAATAGCATGGGCCGTGAGAGGTCCTCTTTATGGAGTGAGATCTGGGGCCTATTAGACCCAAAACCTCTCCTCTGGCCTCCAATGCAGCCGATCAGACTCAGATCAATCTGATCAGCTGCTTCCCTAACTGGCAAAGGCCAGGTAAATAAACAACCGAAACAGGAAGCGACAAAAACCACGTCACTTCCTATTTCTGACGCCACACAGTGGGAGGACCAACAACCGTTCCTTTCACTGTGTGTCCAGACCTGGATGCCACCGGTCGCATCCTTACCGGACTCTCTGATTGCACAGTAAAGTAAAGGGGGTCCCATCCGCCGCCTGTAAAAGTAATCCAGTGGCTCATTAGCCACTCGGATTACGTTTATGTTGTGCAGAATCGCCAGCCCTAAAAGACAATATCTTGATCCTTAATGCAGGGATGACCGAGATATCACCCTTCCCGTCCAAGGACATTTATAATCGTTTGGCAGACGGGAAGTGGTTAACAAATGTTCCTCAGTTAAGATGTTTGCAAGCACATAACATTAAAAATCATTCAAAACGGCTGCTTACATTTTTTCTTGCTGAAAGATCTTAGTTCATTTTCCCATTCTATGTAATGTTAAAGAGGGGCTGGGGAGTTATGTTCACCATAATTAAGTGAGAAGTTTACTGTTTTTTTTGGGTGGAACATGTAACCTGTTCCTGCTCCTGTAGCCGCTCCCTATGACAGTGGGCCGAGGATCTTCTCCCCATACCCGCTGTCACCATTTAAAAAGAGTGGGGCTCCTCCCATACGGCCACATCATACATTCACAGAGTTCTGTGAATGAATGAACTACAAGTACTGACAGCCTCTGTGGCTGACTGCTTGTACCTCTCAATGAACTACAAAAGTGTGCTGTTAAGCGCTCTAGATGGTTAATTGATTCTTCCTGTCATTCAGTAACAGCCTGCCCATACGAGATACGAGCAGACAGCTTACACTGGCAATCTGCAGGAGCCCTGCATTGCACTTACGATCTGCTGATCATGGGTGCAATGCTTTCCAGGCTCCTTCAAAAAATATTAGTACATTTACTTTTTTTTTACCTGCTCTTTAAAGGAATTCAGATGCGGGGAGGCGAGGTGGGGTTTATGATAATGTGACAGCCGTGATCGCCTGTCACATGATCAGAAAGCTCCTGATCACAAAAAGCGATTGGGTGCTTTTCGATTATGTGACCGCTGTAACAGCCAATCACAGCGGTCACATGATCATAAACCCACTTCCCAGCATCTGAATTCCCTTAAAGGCTTTCCTTTAGCTGCCGGTAACTGCTGTGTCTGTAAAATGGTACGCAAATATGCGGCCTCTCTGCGCCAAGGCCCACTCGCCGAGAGGCCAGATATTTGCATACCGTCAGTGCCTAGGAGTTACTCCTGCCTGTACTGTGCTGGCAGATCTCATTATCAGCTATAAACTAGATTTGAACACGGACTGGTCCAACAAAGGCCTTAAAGACATAGAAGCTGGACTTCTGATTAATAAGGAGAAAATAAGTCTGTCCCCACTGAAAAACTGTTTAGAGTAGCTTGCAGTCTATTGCTTGAGGCCTGCTTCAAATAATTAGAAAGATAATAAACATTTTTAAAATTATTTACAAGCATGCAGTTTGAACGAGCGCACATAACACAGTGGGGTTTTCTCAAATTTGACCGCAAAAGTCAAAATAAAGGTCATACTAGGCAGGGGAGGGGGGAGCCTTCTTTCATTGGTTTTCCAACTAAACAGTACAGCTGTGCAACTGCTGGATCACTTTCTGTGACCCCCGTGGGGCTTTAAACACAGTCATTTTTGCTTATGGGTCCTTCTACGGTCTCTTTAGCTCTAAAATGCAGCCGGGCACTTCTACTTCATCAGGTACAATGCAGGACCAACAGCCACATCATTCGGATCGAACAAGGCCACTGGTCCATTATAATAGGTGATGGTGTTCGCAAGAGGGGCTGTAATAAGAACAGTGAGAACCCAGGAAGAAGAGTGGCTTGGAGAATCTGGTGGTCACCAATAAACAGGTAGGGATGAAAAGCCCATCCAAATAAGCAATATTTTCTTAAAAGAGATGTTTATATATATATATATTCATACTTACCTATGTGGATGGAGCATCAGACCGAAGCTGCAGCTGTCCCCCGCCGCCTCTTCGATGAGAACCGAGCCACCGAACACCCCGAGCAGAGAGATGCTGCTTGTCAGTCAGCGTCTCTCCTCTCTACTCCTCCACGCTCATTGGAGTGCTGAGCTATGGAGGAGGCGGGGAGAGGCCGTCTCAGCGGCTCACTGAGACTGCCATCAGTCAAGGCAGCAGGCAGATCCAGACTTCGGAAGTCGGGATGACGCTCTACCTCGACTGAACTTGGTGACGTTAGCAGAGAGCAGACATCAGACCGCGCTCCGCTGAAAACAGGTCACAGGAGTGCAAAACGAATTGCACTCCTGTGACCCAGACGAGAAGCCCAGCCTAAAAAGCTCAGGCTGGACTTCTCCTTTAATTAGCTGGAGGGGGAGAGACAATTCTAATTATATATTCACTGCCCAGTGTTAGGCTTTAATGAATCATGAGAAAGATAAGGGAGAAATCTCTTGTAGAAATGTTGCTGGTTATAAAACAGAAGCCTTATTGAGCTTGCACATCATGCCCTTAATGTCATTAGGCCCTATCCAATTAAAGAGTGCAAATAACAGTATAACAGTAATGATATGCAAAATGCAGAAGCCCAGGGCAACCCAAAGTACTAAAGATACATTTATACAGATTACTAAAACAAAGCTGTAGTGACTGTTTTTCGTCTTTATAAATATAAAGGAGCGTTTCAGTGACAAGACACGCTGTGAAAGTGTCCCAATGGCAGAAGTATGAACCATCACTGAATGTAAAATAGATTGGGATATATTAGGATCAACTCATACAAAAAAGTTTTCAAAGGAAATTAAAATTAAAAACTAGATATTAAAGATCTCCTCTTCTTGGTAAGGTACACACCTATCACATACTAAAGATGATCTATGATATAGATGCTTTCACATGCCAAAGATTAGGCACTGTGCTAGATGGAATGAAAGCATTTAATGTGTTCCTCGCACAGGGTCATTGAAATGTAAAACAATCACATATCATACCTTCCCAGCAGCCCGCTTCTGCCGCAGGCGCTTCAGGGCTCCCCTGGGCCCTGCAAGTATTCACGTACCTCTGGTTATGTGAATACCTGCTCCCCCTACCACTTACTGTGGTTCCTCCTGCCAGCTCAGACATCACTACAGGACATGCCATCTGTTGAGAGGTACCACAGTAAGAGGCGGGGTAAACAAATATTTGACCCAGCCAAACAATTGAGTACCTGCAGAAAACGGTGAGCCGTGAAGTGGTGGCCTTCCAAGAAATGGGCTCCCAAAAGGGTAAGTATATGCAATTTTCTACTTACAGGTATGATTTACATACAAGTGACTCTGTGCTGCCAGGATCATTTTAATGATCTTTAAAAAATTATATTAAATGCAACTTTTTTTTTAATAAACATTTTATACTTACTCGCTCTGTGCATTGGTTTTACACAGAGCAGCCCCAATCCTCCTCTTCTCAGGGCACCCAAGCAGGCTTGCTCTCGAGCCACTGCTCTGCGTGTCCATTCACACACACAGCCCTGGCTCAGCCTCATTCCCTCTCTCTCCTCATTGGCTCACTGGCTGGCACTGACAGCAGCTAACAAGGAGGGAGAGTCCACAGTGAGCCAAGGCTCTCGTGCACATCGCTGGAACGCGATGGGGCTTAGGTAAGTATTAGAGGGGGCTGCTGCAGATAGGTAGTTTTTTTCACCCTTTCATGCATAGAATTAGGGAGGGTGGGGGGTAGCTGTACAGAGAAGGTTTTTTACCGTCATGCCCTGGATAAGGGTAAAAAACCTTGAGCCTTTAATACCACTTTTAGGCTAGCCTCAGACATAACACTGTACTCAGACATTTAAACAATCTATTTTTAGGATCCTTTCACACTATACTGCACAAAAAAAATAAATCACAGCGACACTGAAAATGCATGTGCATTGACAGGCATTTAACATGCATTTTCAAGTACACCGTTTCATCATATTGCATTTTTTTGCAGGTTGACAAATATTTTCAGGTCATCTGCCATGAATTGACAGCTCCCTGGAAGGGTCAAAATACAATTTATAGGTTTCATATCTTTACTTTCAGTTGTGTTGCGTGTACATGCGCTCATGTGCGCTGCTTTGCTTTAACCCCGTCCTGCCCGGTATTCCTTCCGTTAATAGAGTCTGTATGCCCGGTGGGTGGGAAGGTTCGGCGGTCATGTACCCACTGTGATTTGCTGTAGCTCGACCTGCCCACTTCTGATCAGTAGTGGGGAGCAGCAGCTGTTTCTGACAGTTCAGTGTCTGTGCTGGGAGCATGCAGTGGGCGCACTCTCAGCACAGAAACATCGGCAGCACAGTGACGCATATGTGCAACGTGTGGGAATTAAAGCTCATGCTTTTGCCACCACGTGTGTTATCCGGGCAGTAACAGGTTAAATGCAGACTGGTCATGTATTAAGGTAATGCACATGTACATAACATTATGGTAAGAACGAGTTACATAGTTACAAAAAAAAAAAAAAAAAAAGACTGCTCCATAAACAAACATATGTGTTAGCATCAGATCATTTCAAAACAATGCTTCCAGACAAAGCCGTGCATCAGTAATGCGTATGATCTTTCAACTATGTTGAGATCGAAAAAGTGACAATTTTCAGCCCTACAGATGTTTTTTTTCAATGATGTTGGTCTATGCAAGATCTTTGTTATGATCAAAAAGAGGTTTAAAAAAAATGCACTTTTTTTATAAAGCTGTCTAAAGCCTATGAGTAGCTTAATATAAAAACTATTTTTTTTTTTTATAAATAATTCTGATCTAAATGCAGGAGTAACAGCCTGTTAAAAATCGCACACAAAGCAAAGCACCTCTGTACTAAACACAATACTAAATTTAAAAGCAATAGTGCTGATCTCTGGTCAATCTCAGCAAGTGTGAAGTTTCCCGTCAATCAGTATTACCTCGTTTATGCACCGTACAGATAAACAAAGCCTCTTAGCTTTCTTGCCATTATCAGTAAATATAAAAGGTGCAAAACATGCTCTATGTTTTTAAATGGAATGTTATGAACAAGAGCCATTCAAGCATTGCGCAATTTAACAACCCTTAACTTGGAAGACAATTTCTACGTACATAAACCTGTCTATGTATTGTTCTAAACAAACAATAGCTAATACCTGAATTTAAAGAATGTACATAGTAATTTTTTATGTAAAATATTAAACATAGCAAGCACAAGGTCAGCCAAATGGCAGTGATTTTGCACAACTAAACTTTCTAAATGTTTTTAAGGTCAGGAAATGTGTGGCTTGTAAGACCAAGGCATGCCATATTTAATGCAATTTTACTTCAGTAACCATATCAGCTATCAATATCTTACCAGTGGTACCAATCGTCACATCCATCACAGCCAATCATTGGACTACCATCATCTGCTTTATTGCATCCTGGACAGATCCAGATCTGATTGCCCCATTCATCTCGGATCTACAAATAGAAAAATATGCTGTAAAGGCCTACATGGAACAACCCAACATAAAACACACTGGACACTAGAAAATAATACCACAAATTGTGGACTTTTTTTTTACATAAAAAAATAATGCATGTCATCAGACCAGGGCTTGAAGGCAGATTACATTAACTTTTGGAAGGGAAAGACCCTGACACGTGCAATAAACTATTATCTGCATTTACTTACTGCAGAATGCAGCATTTAAACTTTTGCCCAAATCCGATTATACACATGCACAAAAAAAAAAAAAAAGAAAGGAAGGAGGATCAAAAAGGAACCCATACCATTTACTGCAACTGTCAGTGAAAAGCACTAGTAAAAACATCACAATCTCTTACAGCTAAAGCAAACTATACAAATTAAGAGTGTAAACATCTGTTTTCATTTATTTGAGGTATTTATATAGAGCTGACAATGTACGCAGTGCTTTACATACATTGTACATTCACATCAGTCCCTGCCCTGTGGGAAGAAACCAAAGTACCCAGGGGACACCCACATAAGCACAGGAATAAGCAAGCTCCATGCAGGCAGCCTTGCGGTTAAGATTTCTTCTTTACAGCGCTAGAGTCATAGGTTTAAATCTTAACTGTGCTGCCCCGTTCAAAAATTGTATACAATGAGGGCAGGAGGCGGAGCCTAGCGGAGCAGACATGCATTGTTAGAGCTCCACACCGCTGAGGAGAGAAGAGAAGGACAAAGGCTGCAGGCTGCAGGCTCAAAAGGTATCCATTTGAACCTTTTTGCCCCAGGGAACAAACTGTGAAAGTTTGGGCAGGAAATATGGTACTGGGAGGAAGCCGTGGCAGAAATAAAAATCACCTCACAGAGAGCTCACAGACACTCACTGCAGCTGAAGCAGCTCCAGTCACCTCACAAGATACAGCATCAGGGCGCTCTCACAGACAGAAAATGTCACAGCAAGACTCTCCATTTGAGTCAGATACAGAACAAATCCTTTCACAAACTTCTCCACAAGCCTCCTCAGTATCCCCAGTAATATTATTACAATTTGAAAAGATGCTTCATAAGGCTTTAAAACAAACCTCAGACCAAATAACAAACAGCCTAACCAAAGAAATAAGAGAGCTGGGAAACCGCACCGCTGCCTTAGAAATAAAAATGGATGAAATTGAAATTACAACCCAAGAAAATATAACAGAATTGGAACAATTAAAAAAAGAGAATTTAATACTTCAAACTAAACTCGAAGATTACGAAAATAGAGCCAGACGTTCAAACTTGCGCATAAGGGGAATACCTGAAACTGTGACAGACCTGCAATCTACTATTACTGCTCTATTACAAGAACTAAAGCCAGATATCCCTATTGAACGTTTAGAACTGGACAGAGTACACAGAGCCCTCACAGCCAAAAAGAAAGATGGACCCCCACGTGATATAATCACAAAATTTCATTATTACAGAACGAAAGAACAAATACTAATTGCTGCAAGAGAAAAAAAGGAACTTAATTTTCAAGGACACAATTATCAAATTTTTGCTGACCTATCCCAACTTACTATTACTAAAAGACGATCCATGAAACCCCAACTAATGGAACTGCAATGCCACAACATTATGTATCAATGGGGCTTCCCATTTTCAGTCAGATTTAACTACCAAGGTACAATTTACAGAAGCAGATCAGCAGATGAACTACAACAAACCCTTTTAAAATTAAATCTGACAGAACCAACAAGCAGCAACACTCCCACACGCAGAAGAATGGCATCATCTTCACCTTCAGGCAGCACCCAGAAAATTTCAGAACAAAATGGGAATCATCATTCTCACAAAAGAGGCCGTTATGCCACATCATCCATGGACCAAGAAGATTCAATGGACTGACATCCTAATTCCTGATATCTCTTCATTTATTATACTAAGAGATGGTTCTCTATAAAAAACCTATATTTATAACTGAATGTAACTGCATTCTGATAGTCACACACTGTGTGGGATCATGTTACATTCCAGTTATATTTCTTATTACTTCTGATTCATATAGCCTTAGAATATATAAGTGAAATAAGGAAATTCTTGTTCAGTTATATATTATCAGGTAATAACAATAGATTTATTACTTTTTAGGACAAATATGTTCAATAATCCAGAAGTAATGGAAGCTTTTTCTTTCTTTTCTTAAAACAAATATATTATTACCTAACTAGTTCCTAGAATTATGTTTTTGTTTATTCTAATCTGAAGCAATACAACCTCAATTTTATGAGTTAACATATCTAAACAGTTACATATGAATAAAATATGTAATTGTTTACTCTAAAAGGGTTAAAATCCCCAAATAATTCAAACTATCTTCATCAATACCAAAGTTATTAACAGTACCTTTCTAACTGAATTATTTAGCCTAGGGCAAGACTAACCATATACAACCACCCTGGAATAAATAATTTCAACAAAAACTATATTCTGCACTCCAATTAATGAAACATCATTTTGATGTCTTTTGACATAGCACTTCTCTCCTGTAAGCGGAAGATCCGTGTACCCCCATTAGCCCTCCTCATTCTCCCAACCATATTATGTGGGAGTGTGACGAAGGCACTTATTCCCCTGAGAGAGATATTTATTCTCTTTCACGGGTAAATTGTGATTACTTGCAAAAAATAATTTATACAGTGTATCATCTAATCTCATATGTTTTTTGTTTACTCTTTACTCCAGAATTCACTGGTTTCTTTTCTATCTATTCATCTCTTCAGTCCACACAGGTTGATCTGCGCAGTCAGCTCTGCATAACAAAAAGTAAGTCAAAACTATTTGATCTATTGCCATGGCACCACTGAATATACTTTCCCTGAATGTTCAGGGAATAAATGTCCCTCAAAAAAGGACCAAAGCCTTCCGTACTTTCCATAACAAGAAGGCTCACATAGTATGCCTCCAAGAAACACACTTCACCAAAGATTCTACTCCAAAATATATTTCTCCTTTTTATCAACAAATTTACACGGCTTCTGCCTGTACCAAGCAAAGGGGAACTCTAATTGCATTTCACCGATCCACACCATTCACCTTATCATCAGAAATTAAAGACCCAGAAGGTAGATACCTGATACTCATGGGTTATATAATGGATACAGCAATCACGGTGATTTCCTACTACGCCCCTAACAAACAACCTACACCATTCCTCTCACATATATTACAAGTGATTAATACACACAAAATAGGAACAGTGATAATGTGTGGGGATTCGAACCAAGTCCTCCTCCCATTTCTAGATAAATCACCTTTTACACCATCCAAAATAACCTCTAGATTACCTTTTTCTCAACTTCTTTCCAAATACAATCTGGTAGATTCATGGAGAGAAAGTAACCCAATGAAAAAGAAATTCACTTATTTCTCGCACCCTCATCAAACCTTCACCAGAATAGATCATATTTTTCTAACAATAGGAATGATACCAGAAATTATTGCATCAGATATAATTCCGATTCCGTGGTCTGACCATAATGCAGTATACACTACTATAGCCTCAACCATACCAAAAGCGCATGACCCAACGTGGTACTTACCGGACATAATGCTCAAACACCCACTACATCAGATGGCCATTGAACAAGCTTTAAAGGAATACATATCAATTAATAATACAACAGACATCTCCCCAATAACACTGTGGGAAGCTCATAAGCCTGTCTTGCGTGGTACAATACAAAGACAAATGGCACTATTTAAACGGGAACGCAAAAATCTAGCAAAAAAACTAGAACTCAATTTTAATGCAGCCTACATATCATTTCAAAATAATCCATCTCAGAGTACAAAATCTCATCTGGAAAAATCTAGATTGGAATACGATCTATTTCTCACTGAGTCAGTTGATAAATCCCTCAAACGCTCCAAACACAATTTCTACATGAATACAAACAAACCAGGTACATATTTGGCTCGGGCATTAAATTCAACTAACAAATCTTTCAAACCAATACGTTTGAAATTATCAAAAAATGTTTACACTTGTAATCCAGTTAAAATAGTCCATAAATTTCACTCACATCTCGCAACTTTATACAAGACAAACAATGAATTTAATCCTACAGAGGCTGAATCCTTCTTCTCAAAAATAACCTTACCTGAGTTATCTCAGAATCAAAAAAGCAGTTTGGATGAGCCTATAACTATAGATGAAGTTGCTAACGCCATAAAAGACCTAAAACTTAACAAAAGACCAGGCCCAGACGGCTACTCGGCTTTATACTATAAAACATTCTCAGAAATACTCTCTCCCATTCTCACTGAAACTTTTAACAAGCTTCTAGATGGACATTCTTTTCGGCAAGAAACACTAATGGCAATTGTTTGTATGATCCCAAAACCCCTTTCTGATGATACTTCCTGTGTGAATTATCGGCCTATCTCTCTGTTAAACCTCGATATTAAATTATTAGCAAAAATAATAGCAAAACGCCTCAATAGCATTATAGGAAAATTAATACATAGAGATCAAGTAGGCTTCATGCCAAATAGACAGGCAGGCGATAATATACGCAGGGCAGTGTTATTGGCACATATTGCTAAAAAACGAAAAATCCCTTTATGTTTTCTATCTCTCGATATTAAGAGGGCATTTGACACAGTATCCTGGCAATATATGCAATATTCATTACAAAAATGGGGTTTTGGACCCCACTTTTTAACATGGATCAAAGCATTATATAATAAACCCAAAGCCTATATAAAATATGCTGGATACAAATCTGAAGCCTTTAATATCGAAAGAGGTACCCGACAGGGTTGCCCATTATCTCCCTTATTATTTGCCCTTATACTCGAACCCATGGCCCAATACATCAGAACAAACCAAACTATAACTGGCATTGAAGTAGGAGGTATTACACACAAATTATGTATATTTGCAGACGATATATTACTTTTTCTATCATCACCACAGGTCTCTGGTCCTAACTTAATACCAGCTCTTGATGGATTTGCAGCCCTATCCGGCCTTATGATTAATCCTAAGAAATGCCTAGTGCTTAATATTTCACTCACAAACATGGAATTGATCCCGGCTAGGGCTGCACTCCCATTCACATGGGCAGAAAAATCAATCCCATATCTTGGAATTTATTTAACAGCATCTCATTCTGACTTATTCTCAACCAATTATCCTCCTGTATTAAGACAGATCACAAATCTAATAAAACAATGGTCGCAACTTCCTTTATCCTGGATGGGGAAGATTAATGCAATCAAAATGACTATTCTACCCAAATTGCTTTATCTATTCAGAGTCCTCCCTATTCCAATTCCTTCCTATTTTTTGAGAATAGTACAAAAAAGAGCAACTTCGTTTATATGGGGCTCTTCTAAACCACGTATACCTATACACACACTACATCTTCCCAAAAATAAAGGAGGCCTGGGATACCCTAATTTTACTAACTACTACAGAGCAGCACATTTGGCCAGTCTGTCCAAATACCATGCAAAACAGGAAATCCCATTATGGGTATTTATAGAGGCTTCAGAAAATGACCCTCTATTAATATCAAATTTATTATGGCTTGATCCTAAAGACCGCTTTAAAATTCATAATCCCATAACTAAACACTTCTTATCTCTCTGGGATAAACTAAAAATCAAATATCAGTTACAATCTCCACACAATCCTCTCCTTTCTTTTGTCAGAAATCCGGCCTTTTATCCGGCATGGATCTACCCAAATTCTTTTAAAGCTTGGACAACATCAGGCATTCAGACACTAAATGACTTCATAGCATCTAAATCATTCCTTTCATTCCCATCGCTTAGAGAAAAATATGATCTACCAAACTCTGAGATATTTAGATATCTCCAAATCAAAAATTTCTATACACCATTCCTAAAGGGGGATACACCATTATCCCAATTATCCATTTTTGAATCAATCTGTACAAAAGATCCATTTGCTAAAGGTACAATTTCATCACTTTATAATCAATTATATGGAGTAGCAAATCTTAATAGACCCTCTTACGTTCAGAGGTGGGAGGAGGACCTGGGACGAACTTTAGAAGACACGGACTGGTCTAACATATGGCTCACATCTAAGTCATCTTCACCCAACATCTTAGCACTGGAGACAAATTATAAAGTCCTAACTCGCTGGTACCTTGTACCCGCTAGAGTGGCAAAATATTCACCTAATACCTCAGCTCTTTGTTTTCGAGGATGCCCAGAAATAGGCACATATTTACACATATGGTGGACGTGCCCAGTAATCCAAACCTTCTGGAAGGAAGTCTTCGTGATTGCATCTAAAATATTTAAAAAAATAATACAACCAGATCCATATTTAACTTTACTTAATCTAAAACCGGAATGGTTAACACTCTCTCAATTCAAACTTATGATCCAACTAATAACGGCTGCAAAACAAACAGTGGCCAAGGCATGGAAATCTCCTACATTGGTACTAGCAGAAACAATTCACAGAATGAATAATACAATGTCCCATGCTAAGATGGTAGCCATCGATCAAAATCAAATTCCAAAATTTGAAAAACTTTGGCATCCTTGGATAAAACAACAGTTCCTGTCAAACTTCAATGACTCTGTCCTGTTGCCATGGTAACAGATTAAATGACTTACAGAGACACCCATTCTAAGGCTTCAAAGAGAACTAAAAAGAATAATAAACTGACGAGCGGGACAACCTTGTGGACCATACCTCTACCTTTCAACCCTTTTTCTTCTTTCTCCACCTTACGATTAAAGCTTATTATCAGAATTTATTTGACCTATATACACTCTACTTGTAAACAATATGTATAGTAGGTATAAATCATTTAAATACCTACAAAAGTAACTAAGGAAATGATATATATCTTTAATTTAGGTTTACGTGAACCCAATGTTTAATTTTTGAAATTTCATGATATTTACCTATATAAACCCTACTGTAAAACAATGAGCTTACTTTATAGATCCTTGTAAACTTACTTTATGTATCTTTATAACATTGTATACTCAATAAACTTCTTTTGACAAGGAAAAATTGTATACAATTGAAAAACACCAGTATCTTGAGCATGGTTTCTCAGCCAGGATCTGTCCTAAAGCTGGCCATAGATGGTTCAAATCTTGGCCAATTCAGAAGGGAGTCGCCACGATTTGAACCATCAATGGGCAGGCTGATTGTACCAAAGTCGATCCATCGGTTGACTTGGGTACAACCAGCATATCTGTTTTCTAGCATGTGATTATTACCAGCGACTATAGCCGCTGGCAATAATCACTGCCCCCCCCCCCCTCCGAAACCGGGAGAACGCAATGGCGCCAAGGGACCACCCGCAACTTCGAGTAGAAGTGAACAGTGCTGCAGTCTGCAGGGCCAAGGAATAGGGCAAATAAACTGTATTCTTGCACCTCAATGCTAAAAAAAACATTTAAGCCTTGAAGAGTAGGGAGCCCCAATGCAAGGCTAGATCATGTTGAATTCTCAGCATTCAACTTTAAAGTTCTAAAACAATGAAAATATACACCATAACTTTATGACCACCCACCTAATATCAAATAGGTTCCCCTTTTGCTGCCAAACAGCCCCGACCTGTTGTGGCATGGATACCACTAGACCTCGAAGGGTATGCTGTGGTTTCTGGCACCAAGCCATCTGTAGCAGATCCGTTAAGTCCTGCAATCTGTGAGGCAGGGCCTGCATGGTTTGGACTTGTTTTTCCAGCACATTCCACAGATGTTCAATTGGATTGAGATCTGGGGAATTTGGAGGCCAAGTCAAAACCTAAAACTTGTTATGTTCATTAAACCATTTCTGCAGTGTGGCAGGGCGCATTATCCTCCTGAAAGAGGCCACTGCCATCAGAGAATACTATTCCCATAAAGGGAATTGTCAAGTAACATCCACATGAATGGCAGGACCCAAGGCTTACCAGCAAAACATTGCCTCCATCACATTGCCTCCACAGGCTTGCCTTCTTCCCATAGTGTATCTTGGGGCCATCTCTTCCCCAAGAAAGTGATATGTACGCACCTGGCCATTTACATGATTTGAAAGAAAACATGATTCATCAGGCCAGGTCACCTTCCTACATTGTTCTGTGGTCCAGCTCTGGTGCTTACATATCCATTGTAGGCATATTGTGGACACTGGTCACCCTGACTGGTCTGCGGCTACTTAACCCCATACACCACAAACTGCGATGCCCACTTTTTTTCTCGCTTTCAACACATCAACTTCAGGGACAATAAGTTAACTTGCTGCCCAAGATATCCCACTGACTTTCAGATGCCATTGTAAGGAGATAATCAATGTTATTCACTTTAGCAGTCATGAAGTTATGGCTGATCAGTATAGTTCTCCAAGCATCTTTGTTTGTAATTTGCTCATGTGGACAATTAAACTTTTACAAAACTTGGCTCCTTTACAGGATTGTTAAATTCCTCACATTATCCTACAATGCACCTGGCATTCCCAAAAAGTTTATCGAAAGTAGAGCAATTGTATTCCATTAGCTATCGTTTTTATGCAGTAAACCCTGTGCCAAAGACAGAAAGCTCAATTTACTTTAACAATAAATTTGAATATCTTATGTAGGTTTCCCATAAGACCTTGCAGAATATGTGCACCCAGTTTAACAGAGGGGTCAACTTAAAGTGTACTTCCTGCATAGTCAATCACATTCAAATACAGAATGCATCCGATTTCTTGATATTAGGAACTGTAAAACTGTTTTTTAAAGTCTCAAGGTTTTTTAACTTAATACATTCTATGCATGAAGGTTAAACATCTGTGTGCAGCACCCCCCCCCCCCCCCAATACTCACCTGAGCTCCCTCTCGATCCAGTGATGTGCACGAGAGCTGAGCTTCTCCCGGGTCTCTCATTCCTCATTGTCAATCACAGCCATTGAGCCAATGAGAAGGGAGCAGGGGGTAGGACCAAGCCACAGCTCTGTGTGTCTTATGAAAACACGAAGCAGGGCTCAGGAGTGAGCACACACCAGTCCCCCCAGAGCAAGCGGCTTCTATTGAGGGCACTGGCTGAAGAGGAGGAGCCAGGAGCGACAGCAGGGGACCTGAAAGAAAATGATCAGGGCCTGCTCTGTGCAAAACCACTGCAGAGCAGGTAAATTTGACATGTTTGTTACTTATTTTATTACATTTTTTAACCACTTGATGATACAGTACATATGAGGGCAAGGCGGTTCTCCTGCGCAGGATCACATACCTAGTATATGATCCGCGCCAGGATAGGGAGCATGCCCCTGCCGCCCTGGCTATGCTGCGATTGGCTGCAGCACGAACCAATCAGCCAGTGCTGGCCGCTAACTGGTACCCGACACCCAACGATCAGCTCCAGAGATGACTGAATTACTGTGTAGGTAAACGAACACAGGACTCTTCTTCTGACAGCAGTAATGTGCTGTTTTCTGCTTCCTGCAAAGCAGGAAGTAAAAAACACCACATTGCTTAGTAGAAACAACACTCACAGTAAAACATGTTGGTCACACATTTAACCCCTTGATCGCCTTAGATGTCTAACCCTTCCCTGCCAGTGTCATTAGTACAGTGACACTGCTTATTTTTAGCAATGATCACTGTATTGGTGTCACTGGTTCCCCAAAAAATTGTCAAGTGTCAGTTAGATGTCCGATAGTCCCGTTATAAGTCACTGATCGATTTTTTTTATGGTACTGTTGGCATTTGTTTGCTCCTTTGCCCACCCCTCATTTTTATGTATTGCTTTTGGACATCTCAGCCATCTCCACTATAGCAGTTTCCTGTACAATAAAAAATGATTTTTGACAGTAAAATAAGTACAGTACAAGAGACAGGACCCTCCCTTCTAGTTATGTTCCAATTCTTGCTTGCAAAAAAACTGAGGATTGCTGTGAGGGGTTATATAAGGCTCTGACCGTGTTGTTTACCAGTGTCCAATCACTAAGGTAGCAACATATAACAGAGTCTTCTGCAACTATGCCTAAGTCCTAGCTGCCAGTGTTGCAATATATGCGCGTATACACTTGTATGTGCGTAAATTGTTGCACTCAAAAAGTGTTCTATTTTTTTTTTATGGCTCTGTACCCCTTCGCTGTATTACTGATCTTTATGCAGCTGTGTGTACTGTTCCATAAGCAACAATGCACCTGTGTTCAGATGAATAAAAAAAAGTTTTATTTTTTATTTTTACTCCCATGTACAAGTGGCCTTATTATATTTTTCATATATACTTCTCAATTATCCTATGTGACCGTGAAGCACATCCCCCACCTTAGAAATATAAATGTGGTTGGAATATTTGCATACAGATCCAGTTGCAGGAGGAAATCCAATAGAACATTTTATAAGTATTTGAATACTTGCAATTTTTATGTAGGCCAACATATTTATGTAAATCAGGAGGAACGTTCTCTTTAAAAATACACTTTATTAGACTTGCTATGTTCCAAGCTTTGTATTTTTACTTATTAGCCAAACACTCCTATTCAACTTGCTGATAACATCAAGGGTATAAAACGTTGTTACTGAGTAACTTTCCATTTACTTTATGACATCGTTGTCACTTTGAAATAAAGGACAAGTAAAATTAAACTGGAAATGTAGCCCTACTGATGAGGTAATGTTCACCACTTTAATTCTGTTAGAAAATTGCCTTACCTGCAATACATTCCATTTTGTCCCCATGTAACAGTAGTGCTGACCTAATACCACCCAATGTTTTTAAGCAATGTGAACAATCAGAACATCAACCATATAGTTTTTATTTTTTTCAAAGAACCACCAACCAGGAGGGTCACATACTTGTACCCAGTGAAGGCAGATACAACCCCAATTCCAAAAAAAAAGTTGGATAACACAAAACATCCAACGTTTAAACAGAAAAAATATACAATTTTAAGAAAAAAATAAAAAAATTTTGAAATTAATGGCAGCAACACGCTTCAAAAAAGTTGAGACAAGGCCATGTTTACCATGGTACAGCATTTCCTCTCCTTTTAGCACTCTGAAAACATTTGTAAACTGAGGAGAGCAGTTGCTGAAGCTTTGGGAGAGGAATGCTGTCCTATTCTTTCTGGATATAGAATTCTAGCTACTCAACAATCCTGGGTTGTGGTCATAGTATTTGTAGTTTCACGATGCACCAAATACATTCACTTGGTGAAAGATCTAGACTGCAGTCAGGCCAGTTAAGCACCTGGACATTAATACTGCAAAACCAGGCTGTTGTCAGATGCAGTATATGGATGTGGAAAGCCATTCATGACAGTTTAAAAGTGTTACTAAACCCTCTATCCTGTATACCCTTTGTAGGAAAAAAAAAATCTGTGTATTTACCACTATACATTAGGTTCCCGTGGCCCAGCCATTGTTGTCGCTCTCCCCTGAAGCAGCCGTGCACAGGGGACACAGGGGAGCCAGAGCTGCTGATCACATGACCAGACAAAAGCAGATTAAAAAGTGGTAAATACACAGATTTTTTTTTTTTCCCCTACAAAGGGTACACAGGATATATAGAAGGAGGGGGTAGGGAACGTTTTAAAAAACAATTCATGCTTGGCTTTTCTTCTACTTTAAAGTTTACAATTTTAAGGTAAAAGGAAATTAGAGAATTCTCGACTACTGAGCAGTGAAAATGATTTAATGTTCATAACTCTACACCTATGTGGAATAGGAATAAATGTTGTAAAGAAAAAAGGTTAATCCTGACCACACTTACCACATAGGTGCTGACTGTCTCGGTGACTACACTCCTGTAAGGAGCCTTTGAGTTTTCTTTGTTTGGTGCAGGGGTAGCAGGAGGTGGATTTGGAGCAGGTGATGCAGCTGCAGGGGCAGGAGGGGCTTGGACAGGAGGAGGCACAACAAGAACTGGAATTGGTGCTGGAGATGGGACAGGTGGAGGTGATTTAGGCAAGGATGGTGTTGTAGTTGCCTTTACCTCTGGAGTGGATACCACTTTGCTGATGACACTAGAAAAAAAAGACAAAAAAAATGATTAAATCTGGCTCTTTTCTTCCAAATATAAAAACAGGATTCCAATGATTCAGCAGCATGTCAAAAAACCTTATCTTTATACAAAAAAAGTACTTACAATGAAAGTCAAACAACGATTATGAAAGTTTAGAGAATTGGCACAAATAATAAAAAGGTGTAGATAAAAGGAGGTCAATAAAGAGAAAAGAAAGAAATAAAAAAGAAGAATAAAAAAAAGACAGCTGGACCTGACTTATGAACATTATTTTCTATTCTCCTTTTTCTCCAGTTTCCTTCCTATTAACATCGTACTCCCTTCTCCAACTGTTTCTCAGACCTCACCAACAGTATGTGTGCATTACATTGTCTCCAACACTGCTGGAGAAGGCCAAGACTTGAGAACCTTTATTCTGGAAAGCACCTCTAAGAACACACCATAATAGTGCAGGGGCTTCTCTCCATACAGGGGTTTGAGAGCTACTGGTTTTCAACAAATGTTTGGCAGCTGATACTCATTCAGACACGGAACAAACAAGAGACCTCAAATCCCCCAAACATTTAATAATGCTTATAACCCAAATGTGTTCATTTTAGCAGCAGCTGAAAAGACCCCACAACCCCAGTAGGAAAATACAATAAACAAAATAGGCACTGACTATTCAAAGTCCTAAATACCCCAATCCATATAAACATCTTTCCAAAAGTTCTCAATCTTTCCAAGTCCAATGTAGATCTAACACTTCAACACCGTCCTCTCTGGTTAGGACATATGGCATAACCAGAGAGGACAGTGTTGAAGTCTTTGGTCTACATTGGACTTGGGAAAGATTGAGAACTTTTGTAAAGAAATTTATATGGACTGGGTTATTTAGGACTTTTAATAGTTCTGATTTTATGCTTATTTAATAATGATGGACATACTAACTCATCCCATCTAATTTGTACACTTGAGGAGAAAGATGTTTCAACAATCCTCAGCCAGGGTTCTCTGGTGCAGATAGGGGGGTTGTAGAAGGGGCATATCGGCCACCGAGCCTCACACCGCCAAGATCAATGCAATGAAAAGTTTCTTCTATGTCTGAACCCTCTTCCCACTGTTTCCTGACAGTGGCTGTCACCGTCATTTTACATCGAAGTTCTGTTGGCATCTTTATGAACACCTCTTTCCCGAGAAAGCACATCTGTGAAATGCAAAGTAGCCCCTTCGCAGTCTACAACTATATGTTCTGTTCTTTATGCTATGCGACAAAATGGGTTGGTATACATCCAGTGGGTGGTATTTTTGTAAGCCGCTCCAGAGAAATGTAAATTAACTCATAGGTCTACTGCAAATAGGGCACAACATATAAGGGGTTTAGTTCAAATTTATGATGTGCAACCTTTTTAAAGCTTATTGTATTTAAAATAATCAACCAGTTCTATGCTGGGTTGATTTGATACAAATAAAACTTTGTAAAGTCCCTCTGGGCTCTTTTCACACTAGCCAACTCCAAAGTGGTGTAATTTTCAGTGCAACTTTGTAGTCTGACTTTGATACGACTTTGAAGTGACTTAATAAGACTTTTTCACTCTCTAGAATTGAAGTGGTCTCAGTCGGATCAAAGTAGCGCAGGAACCTTTTGCAGTGACTTCAGTAGTGTCAATTGTAATGGCTCTCAGAGATACATGGCATTTCACATGTCCTGCAACTTTGGGTCTCAAGTCGGATCCCAAGTTGCACAAGTGTGAAAGGAGCGTAACCCTTTTTGGTAGTCAGTCCAGACAGTAAAAAGTTGCCCTTTTTTGCCATATTTTGGGATGTGGTGCTAGATTATCTTGATTTGGATTGTTGACATTATTTTGGCTGAACAAAAAGAAAAAGACCAGTCTTCACCAACCCCATTTTTTTTTTGTAATGTACGTATGTATGCAAGTACATTTAGTCCTGGTTCACACTGGTGTGATGCGGGTAACCCTGTGTAATGGAAATTTGTAAGTTCTGTATATAATTGTATTGTATTTTGTATGTATTGCACACTGCCCTCACTGTGCACACGGCACTAATAATATTTTCAGTAAATGTTTACATTCTTTTGAGTCCTGATTAGAATAAGCCTGCCTATGTAACGCCCCTTGTTACCATGAACGTACAATTGTAATATTAATGTGATACCTACGTAATCATGTGCATAAAAACCTTCAATTGCGTCATTATAAAGCAGAACAGTTATTTGGAAAGATGCTGAGCATATCTTTTGTGTCTGTTCCCTACTGCAGTAGTTATTAATTTGGAACCACTAATCAATATGAGGATAGGAGTTGCCTATTATCAATTTAACCGAGTCAGCATGGCGAGCTTTGCCTTAGGAGGGGATTCCAGGTGACCCTGAGTATCCGAAACGAGGAGCTTGAGACGATCCGGGAATTTCTGATAATCAGCCGGCTGAGGTAAGCCTTTTGCTTACATTTGAGTTATCAGACTTCCTTGATCGGTAAGGCATTTTTGGGACAAAGGGTACCTATTTTACTCCCCTTAATCGAACTGTATTGATTGGTGGTTATATGTTATGTTGTCCCTGTCTATTGTCCATTGGAGTGTTATAGATAAGAAAGGGAAGAATAGTGCTGTTCACAGGTATATGTAGTACATCTGCTAGATAAAGTAGTTTAGAGGCAAGAGGGTATAGGCACAAGTAGAGAAGAGAGAAGACTGGCCAGTCATTATGGGCATTGAATTAAGTAAGAGAATGAAGGGTAAGAGACCCTCAAAAATGCCCAGCGCAAGAGGAGCGCTATATATGATGAACCAAAGGTGCGGTTCCGCCTATACTGAGCCCCTAGATTAATGGTTAGAGTGGACAGGGATCCACAATGGGTAACTGGGTTACCAAAAGGTCCATAGGGACTAAGAATCATGCAGAGTAAACAGCTAGAGAAACAGCTATCTATGTGAGCAGGATGGATCAAGGGTGACAATAACACTAGACAGAAAGGGACATTTTCATGTTAAGTTGTGGGATGAATTTGGGGTCAGGCACTACAACTAGTAAAGTCAGAAACAGAGAAATGAGAGTTAAAACAGAATACTTTATATGTTGTCAGAGAGGGAAGATGGGATGAGCACTCTGGCTCCCCCTTTGATCATAGAAGCTAGATATAAACAAAATAAGGAAAGCAGAATTTAGGCAGGGAAATATTAATGAGAGTTAAAAGAAATTGAGAGAATGATATGCATGTGTTGTGTACAAATGGGGAAAAATGTAAGCGATTTTAGAGAGATATTGGTGTATGTGTGTGCGAATGCTGGGACCTTTAGTTCTATTGCTTGTGTGTGTGTCATGTACGCAGATGTGACCCCCTCCTTTGTGCTCTCATGAACGAATGTGGCTGAGATGAGAGGTCAGTGATAAGCTGGAAGGACACCATGCCAATTCCAGTTTTTTAGACAAAACATGTGCCGGGGTAAGGAATCTAATGGTAAACAATGTGATCACAATTATTTTGAATCTGTTTTCCAAACATGGTAAAATGAAGGTTACATTTAACCGTGTATTACACAAATTGAATATCCTTTGATAGTGGAAACAGTGCATTTAAAAAAGGGAAATTAAGTAAAATTAAGTAATAATGAGTATTAATTTCTAATATGAGTTTAACAATTTTATTAATAGTATAGATATATTGAAACTGGTTTAGACAACCTTTGGTTGGAAATGAAGTCCAGGTTAATGGGGAAATTTGTAATGAATGAGATTAGTTTAGATTAAGATAACAATTTTGTAATTTTACATTTATACAATAAGCCCTTATTGAGAGAAAAAAAAGATTAAGATGAGGTTGTTATTTGGAATACAGCTGCCATAATATTTAACAAAGCCAAGATGGATGGAATACATAAGTTCTTCTACAAAAATGATATTGTAAGGTTTTTGATGATAACTTGATGTGCGGTCCATGATGTAAGAGTAATAATAAATAAAATTTAAATATAACAGACCCATCACATCAAGTCCACACACCCTGTTAGGATAGATGCAGATTACTGGTCCTTTTATTTTATTTATTTTTATTTTTGAAATCCAAAGCAGAATGTGTGGATTGTGAAATGATGTGCCCCTTTTTCTTGTAAGTACAGTGGTATAAGCAGAAGAATATTTTGGATTTATGGGCATCTCTCCATGACCGCAGGGTATTGTTATCATTTATTATAATATTGCCAGGAAGAAGTTGTCTTTTGAAACATGAAACTGGAGTTCTTACACAAATAGCATGATAGAAAACAAGCCATTGTAATATATTTATGCAAGCTGGACCCAGTAATGAAGGGTTCATCCCGATATATCAAAGCTGTAGCTTTTATGCAAAGGTGCTATTAGACAAAGTTAGATATTATTTTGGTCAATGGTCCGACATTCCGCGCAGCAAATATACAGATAACTAAATGTTTGTCTAATGAAAGGTTTAAAATATGAGTTTATTTATGTACAAATCTAACAATGAAAAATGCGTACATTTGAATCCAGCCACCTTATTGCCTCTATTGGAGGAGGCTGGAGACAAAGGAAGACGTGTGTTAAATTGATGTGGGAATCAGCTGCTGTGAGCCCAGTGCAGGACACACTCCCTGAAGACCCAGATATTACATTTTTTGTAGATTTGAGTATGCAGTTCATCACCCAGAAGGATACTCTGTATTCAAAGTCATTGGATCCTTTTTCCCCAGCTCAAGAAGCAGAGCTCCATGTTTTAGCAAAGCCTGTGAGTTATAAAAAGAGTGTATATTTATATAGATAGTCGAGATATAGAGAGCTTTTGGTTTCATTTGAAGGGCCAGAAGTTTGTTTTTACTTCGGCAGGTAAACCAATAAAGCATGCCAAGTTAATTTGATTGGCTGTTTTCAGCCTTCCAGGTTCTTGCTGAGGTAGCCATATTAACTTTCACACATGGAAGCAGACCAGATGACTAAGGATGCTGCATTTACAGCCTCGGACACTTGATGGGTCTGTGCAACTCACAGATTCCACCCTAGTTCTGGCCGAGTATAGCTGGGATTAATAATTCAACTTTAAGGACCCCAGAACGAGAAGAACAAGTGGTCCACAGGGGGCAACTTCTTATGAAACAGGACTTTGGAAAAGGTGATCATTTGTCTGCCAGCCACTCTTTTCCCTCCAGCTCGACACATGGACCGTGTCATCAGTCACAAGCAGTTATGGCTGCCTTAGTAAATGAGCATGGGATAGAGCCAGGGTTCTCCACAGTTGTTTTACTAACATACCACTTCTTGTTTTACCTGTTATCAAAGGTGTTACCAAAAGCTGAACATCCCTCCCAGAGATTACAAAAAAGATATATCCAGATGCCCAAGTCAGGATCTTACGAGTATGCATTTTGTCTGTATGGACATGTTTTTTGGATGTCCAGTGGCAAATTCTACTGCAAAGGCCACAGTAAAAAGTGTTATCAGAAGTAGTTTGTAAGTACAGAGTGCCAGGGAGTACAGAGAGTAACAGAGGAAATCATTTTTTATAGAAGAGTCCTTAATAGAAGTTTTGAGGTTTTGTTTTTTACACCCCTTACTGTCTACAATGTAGTGGACAAAGTAGAGTAAGAAACTAGAAAACTTTTGCCTGAATGTTTTCTTATATTTTATCAAGCCTCTAAGGGGGATGTTGGACTCTCTATCTATGGGATTTGGTTTGGGAGGGTGTTACTCATATTTTGTCTCAGCAGCTGAAGTCCTCCATTCGGATCTCACAGAGAACGTTGCTGATCTTTTAAGGTTTTTTGACAAACTCATTTATGTGTTTTCTCCCCAATTCCAGATCCTAAAAGTTTGGAAGGATCTAAAACTAAAGCCAGGTGACTTGTGGATTGTTAAGAGCCATTTATATATAAGGAAATGTTTGGAGACTCAATACAGCATCTATTTCATGTACAGTTTTTGCAAAACTTGAAGGAAAAGTCACCTGGATCCACACCAGACACTGCAAAAATGACTAAATTAAAGAAATCTCTGTGTTTGATTTGTTTCCCTCTTGTGATCACAGTCTAGGGTACTTTTTTGATTCAATTACTTTATTTGTAAGGGATATATATATTTGAAAAGTAGTTTAGCCATGTTGAAGTCATATTTTGTCTTTTGTACGTCTTCCATTTTATGTAGAATTGTCTGTGTTTACATATGCTGATAAGTCAGCATGCTCACAATTAAGCTAGAAGGTCATTCTGGCCACAGGAGTGTACAGCCAGTACTCTGTAAATATGTCTTATCAATCATTTGTTTTTCACAATGAAAAGTCATTTTGTAATGAAAAAGTTGCTCAGCTATTATTTTCTCCACAATGGAGTTTTTTTGTCTCTTTGGCCAGGACTACCTCCACCTAAGTGTGTGGAGGTTCCAGGTTAAAGGTTATAGCAGGTATGGTTAGTGATCAAAATATTGATCAAAAGAGGGGAGACTGTAATGGAAATTTGTAAGTTCTGTATATAATTGTATTGTATTTTGTATGTATTGCACACTGCCCTCACTGTGCACACGGCACTAATAATATTTTCAGTAAATGTTTACATTCTTTCGAGTCCTGATTAGAATAAGCCTGCCTATGTAACGCCCCTTGTTACCATGAACGTACAATTGTAATATTAATGTGATACCTACGTAATCATGTGCATAAAAACCTTCAATTGCGTCATAATAAAGCAGAACAGTTATTTGGAAAGATGCTGAGCGTATCTTTTGTGTCTGTTCCCTACTGCAGTAGTTATTATTAATTTGGAACCACTAATCAATATGAGGATAGGAGTTGCCTATTATCAATTTAACCGAGTCACCTGCGATTCATGCCGGTTCCGGCAACGCACCAGAATTGCACACTGGTTCACACTGAGATCTGCGAACCGCTGGGGGTATCAATGTAAAGTTAATGACATCCCCAGATCGGTTCACAGAACGCAGTGTGAACCATCAAAAGGTACAGGAATCGGATCGCATAGGTGTGAACACCCAGTGCAATCTGATTCCAGAGCAGACCAAAAAGGTCCTGCACCATACTGATGCGAATGCGATTTCAGCCATAGTTTGTATGGCTAAAAATCGCATTGCACAGACATTGCATGTGATGCGCACAGCATAGCGGTGTGAACCGCATGCAATGTCTGATCGCAAAAGTGTGAACTCAGCCCTAATGGCAACAAACACGACGTGCCTTGTTTTAACCCATTTGTAAAACCATTCTATTCCAGGCTTTGCAGAGTCTTTACTATAGACACCATGATACACAGGTGTAAATTGTCTCTTTGTTACTCAGGTTACCTGCTAGTCATATGCTAAATACTACACTTTGAGTCTAGGAGGATGTCTACAAAACAAAGTAATGTGCCTTTACTTTTCCCTTTAAGTCCTTTAAGATAAGAATGTTATGGCTGAACAAAAAGTGTATGCTGGTGCTATTACCCTGGAATTTGCATCAACAGGAACCAGACAAATAGGACAATACAATCGCACATGAAAGGTAGCACTGTAAGATTATTTCTAACATCAATTATAGGAAATTATAGTAATTGTGTGCGACAGAAACAGACTTGACATTGCTAGTATTGTACAACTAAAAATGCCATATTTCCATGTATTTAGACACCATTAGCTTAATTTATATATTATACAGATACTGCTGTAGCTTTCTGTAAAGAAATTACCTGACAGCGAGTGTCAATTTTAAACGGACAACATTAAAATAAGTTAAGCAAACTGGATTGCATAAAACAACGCAGGAAAGTGAAAAGACCAGCAAAATAAAATCCACATACGCAGCTGCAGAGTCCACACATTATGGAAATCACAATTATAATTGCAAAAGCAGTTCTAAAAACAAGCTTGGACCACATGAGATCAGAACTGTTCATTTGCCTGCTGATTAAGTAGGAACAGTGGTATGCATTAACAATAAGAAAAGTCATTTGTATTCAATGTTATTAAAAAGAATTAAACACACATAAAGAAGTGTAGACATCATAATCAGTAAATATGGAGTCTGGAGTTTGAAACAAAATGTGGGAACTACTCGAACGAACATTAATAGAGACCAATTTTAGTGCTGATAACTTTTATCTCCAAGATGAAGGAGTGTCTACGTCTTTCAGCTTCTAACATTAAAAGACATTACAAATATTTGCTAATTCAATACTTCCTTCCTGAAACGATTCTAGGAGCAAAGGATTTCTGGCAGGCAGAAAGGCAAACGCGTAAACACTGTAACTTCAGCAGTTAAAATGTTTCCTGCTGACTTCCTTAGTAGTGTCAAGTAGAGTCTACTCAAAGTTTAATATATAGAGCCTTCAGGCCAGCATCCAGGCCAACATGGACACACAGGTAAACAGTCCAAAACGGAACACCATTTACACTTATACCAACATGATATTCAACTTTATTTCTGAGGCTCTTCTCAATGCTTTTATCAATTTAAAAAAGGGACACGCTACAATTTTGGGCTTACTTATGTTATAGATCTTTAACAGTTTAAAATATTTTTTTAAATTCCTGACTTTCTTCCATAGCAAATCCTTACAACTGCAACTGTAAGTCAAGCAGTGTTAATTTCGTCTACCAAAATAAATTTCGTCAGCTGCATTTTTTCAGAGACGAAAACTAAACCAAAAATAAAACTTGAATTACGTCAATTGACAAAAACTAAAGAAAATAAATTCCAAATTTCATCAACGAACGAAAACAGAACAAAAATGTGAGGAAGGGATATTTACCTGCCGCGAGCTCAGTGAGTAGGATCACGGGTTTACCCGCAATCGTCTCACGGAGAGGAACAACGGGGAGATGCTAATGTAAACAAGCATCTCCCCATTCTGCCTAGTGACAGTGTCACTGGTCACAGCTCCCTGTGATCGGGAGCTATGATCAGTGAAGTGTCACTCGTAGCCACACCCCCTAACAGTTAGAATCACTCCCTAGGACACACTTAACCGTTCCTAGCCAGCTAGTGGTTAACCCCTTCACTGCCAGTGTCATTTTTACAATTTTTTTAGCATTGATCGCTGTAAAAATGACAATAGTCCCAAAAATATGTAAAAATTGACCGATGTGTCCGCCATAATGTCGCAGTCACGATAAAAATCGCCGCCATTACTAGTAAAAAAAAAAAAATTAATATAAAAATGCCATAAAACTAACCCCTACACCAATCAAATGCTTCTTGCGATTTGTTTTACCAAAAATATGAAGAAGAATACGTGTCAGCCTAAACTAAGGGAAAAAATAGTTTTTTTTATATATTTTTTGGGGATATTTATTATAGCAAAAAGTAAAATAATAATGTTTTTTTTTCAAAATTGTCGCTCTATTTTTGTTTATAGAGCAAAAAATAAAAATCACAGAGGTGATCAAATACCACCAATAGAAAGCTCTATTTGTGGGGAAAAAGGATGTCAATTTTGTTTGGGAGTCACGTCGCACGACCGCGCAATTATCAGTTAAAGGGACGCAGTGCCGAATTGCAAAAAGTGCTTTGGTCTTTGGCCAGCCAAATGGTCTAGGGCTTAAGTGGTTAAAGCCCCAGCACCCTGACTCTATTGGCTGAGAGACGCAGGCTCCCTCTTTCTGCCTGCTGCCTGGGAGTTCTGGAATAATGCTCTGCAAAATCGGGCTTAAGTATTGGGAGGGCTGAGGGGGGAGCTGCACACTGAAGGTTTTTTTTCTATGCATGAAGGTAAAAAAACCTTCAGCCTTTACAACCACTTCAACCACTTAAGGACCGGCCTATTTTTCAGACTCAGGTGTTTACAGTTAAAATAATTTTTTTTGCTAGAAAATTATATAGAACCCCCAAACATTATATATATATATTTTTTCAGACACCCAAGAGAATAAAAACGGTGGTGGTTGCAATACTTTTTACATGCCTGACAAAGGGGTCCTGCATGACTCCGAAGCGTTGCACTCTCCTTGTGTTGTCATCATGCAATAAATTACACATTTGGACGCCATCTACGCCGTTCCATGGTGTGCTGGCAAATATCTTCATCGTTGCAATACTTTGTCACGCCGTATTAGCGCAGCGCTCTCACAAGCCCACTTTTTTTTTGGAAAAAAATACACTTTTTTGAATTTAAAAAATAAGACAACAGTAAAGTTAGCCCAAGTTTTTTTTCATATTGTGAAAGAGAAGGTTATGCTGAGTAAATTGATACCCAACATGTCATGCCTCAAAATTGCGGCGGTCGTGGAATGGCGACAGTTTTACCATTAAAAATCTCCATAGGCGACGGTTAAAAATTTATACAGGTTACCAGTTTTGAGTTACAGAGGTCTAGGGCTAGAATTATTGCTCTTGCTCCAACGATCGTGGCGATGCCTCACATGTGTGGTTTGAACACTGTTTTCATATGCAGGCGCTACTTACGTATGCGGTCGCTTCTGCGAGGGAGCTGGAAGGGGCCATTCAATTTTTTTTTTTCTTATTTTACTTTATATTTTGACTCTGTCCTCTTAAAAAAAAAAAATAAATAAAATTTGGGTCATTTTTATTCCTATTTACAAAGAATGTAAACATCCCTCGTAATAGAAAAAAAAAGCATGACAGGACCTCTTAAATATGAGATCTGGGGTCAAAAAGACCTCAGATCTCATATTTACACTAAAATGTAATTAAAAAAAAAAAAAAAAAAAAATTTACCCTTTAAGAGCATTTGGCGGAAGGGACATTTGACGTTGCTTCCGCCCTTTAATGCTATGGAGCCGAGCGGGGGCCATCTGCCCCTCACTCAGCATCCAGGCTCAGAGGAGAGCAGATGTGATCATCTCCGCCACAACCGACGGCCCCGGTAAGTGGCGGAGACAACCGGAGCACGGCGGGAGGGGCCCTTTCCTGCCCCCAATAACTTTTATCTGAAAGCGGAACGCCCGCTGAATAGGATACCGGGATTATGGCAGCAGTTTGAAGAAATTCCTCCTCAAACTGCCAACGTATAATGACAGCAAGTGGTCCGTAAGTGGTTAAATAATGCATTACAATTTAACTAAACCCAGATTTTAGTCGACTAAAACGTACTGGAGATTTTATTAGATTAGAAATGAAAATGGCATTTTAGTCAAAAGACCAAAGAATACACAAAAAAGAGCTCCCTGCAAAGAAGACACTTAATGCACACCAACTCATCCGCTGCCTGCACCACTGAGCCCCGCCGAGTAACCGCTACCCAAAGAATCTTCAAGAAATTACACATTTCAGAAGTGTTGGATACCTGCTCTCCTGCTGTATAATATGAGTTCTCCCACCATCCTACTTAACTACTGTGTCCTGTATTGATGTAGAGTCTGGCAGGAGGAACACAATAGAAGGTAAAGACCACAAATGTGGGACAAACGTGGGACCACAAATGTTGGGCAAGCAGAACATATGTTCCGCTTACCCAAATCTTCGGAGATGATGGTACGCACCGCGTCAGTCGCCGAACACGTCTAGGGTTCTGCTGGTCAATGGCTGTCCAGAATGTGGCTCATCCTCAGTCGTTTCCTTTCCTTCGCAAAAGCACTTGAACCAGTCGTAAACGCATTTTCTGCTCGCGGCTTCCATTCTGTACACCTGCACCAACATTTCATGCATCTCTGTCACCGGTTTCCCCCAATTTGTAGCAGAAATGTTCACTCGTTACTCCATTGCACTGTGTGCCTACCTCTCAAGGACTACGCTCGACTGCCCGCAGCAGGTTTACCCTGATGGTCACGTGTACTCCACGCTAGGTGGCATTTCTCGATGTGGCTCTGGATAGCCATGTGCATGCGCGAGCACCTGGCCCATGTTGCCATTGAGATATCGGACCATTCACCAAATTTTTTAGACACACCTCGTACAGCAAAGGAAAATTTGCTTTGGTAAGTGCAACATAGCAGTATCATGATGCACTATAACTAGATTTATTTGCACAGATGTCGGTGGAATCAACATGCAGATCCATTCTTAGATGTAGAATGTAAATAGTGTCCCATTTTGGCAAGACTGATCATTGTGACTGGCAGATTATGCAGAAACAGTGCCAACTCTATACTTTAACTTCCACATGAGCAACACGGTTCAGGTCAGCCGCATCACCATGGTTTGTCAGCTAAGAAAATTACACCAACAAACAGCTGCAAGACAGCTTGTTTATTTGCCGTGATTAGATTTAAATTTCTGTGGCGTTTGCTTTCTTAAATGGGCTACATTATTAACTTCTGTGGCTTTCTAAGAGCTAGAAAAAAAATGCCTTCAACCCATCTCTACCTGCCGAAGGCTGTTTCTCATTGTACGGTTTCATCATAAAACTCAAAGCAGAAATCAGATTTCACCGATTTCTTTCATCCTAGGTCTCCTTGCCAAATAAAGACTCGAAGATATGAGCTTTTATTTACAATATAGGCTATAAATCAAAGGGTTAAAACAAGTTCTCGCCCTATATACTGTACACCGCTACTACTTTTTTTGCTTTATGCAGTCACTCAGCAGTCTTTAATGCGGCTATCCAGCTCTTAACAGTTTTTATTTCTTGGTAATAAACCACTAAACTCCACATTGTAAAATAATTTGGAGGCCCATTAGCACAGCAATAAACATGGACTGTCCCTGCCAGAGAACCATTGTTTAACTTTTCCCAAACAGTGGTTTACCCTTCCACATTCTTCTCCCTGCAGTATCATTTCTTCCTCCTCATTTAATTCCACTGCAGGTTCTCCTTCATAGGCTTCTGTTGAATGAGCAATCTCTAGCAAAGTAACCAACACCGCCCACAGCTGTATCCCACAATAGGCCCATGCTGCTAGCATTACGTTTTCTGTAGGATTTGGTCACGCTGCCCTAACTGCTGCAGACACTAGCCTTATTCATAAAAACGTGCAGAAGGAGGGATTTTCAGCAGGATTCCTTTACCTGTTTCCCCACCACAAAACAGTGAAATAAATAGATTGGGTCATAAGATGCTTGGCCTGAAATGCAAACCAACAGCTTGACAAGTCAATAAAGAGCCACCCATTCTTACCCAAACACTGAGAAAGCTAAGGTTAAGGGCAAACACTATTTGAATATGACCATGAGGGGCACCTTAATGAACCGTAGTCTTCAATTTCGGAATACAAACACTAAGGTTAGTGCTATTTAAATGGCAAGGCCAAAGCCGGGATGGGATGCCCACCTTTATTTACGCATCTTAAAACAGCAAATAGTGAATGCTGAGCTCTGATAACCTTTAAAATACATTAGAGCAGAAGAAAAGAAATTTAGATCAACACTACAGATAATCAAAGGAGATTGCAGGCTCTAAAAAACAAAAAACAGTAGTTTAAGTTACTGTATTTATTTAAAAATGTCTTAAAAAGAGAAGTACAGCCAAAGCTTGATTAGCTGTGCTTCTCCTGTGGTTCACAGGAGTACAGTTCCTTCTGTGACCCGATTTCAGCAGACAGCGGGCTGCTGTCACAAAGCCAGTCCAGGCTGGGGAAAGATCCTGACAATCTAGTCGGGATATGCCCACAACCCTGGACCGCCACCTGGCTCAGCCTGGGCCAGCCGCTCCGAGCCCCTCCACAGCCCAGCACTCCACAGTGCTTGTTGTGGGAAGAGCAGACAGCTCTGCTCAGGGAGCTCTGAGAACCGAACATACAGTGGTATTTGATTGCTCAGTTCTCAGTCTAAAGGCCGTACACACGATACGAAAATCGGAAGTACAATTTCGTCCGACGAACAATCTGTTGATTTTCAAATCGCTAGTATGGTGCTTTCGACAGACAATTCCGTTTTTTCGTCACACAAAAGCTGGATCTACAGACCATAAAATTTTTGTTGTACGTGAACTTGTTTGATTTTCGGTACGGTTTTTGTACGAAAACAATCGCAAGCGCAAGACTACGCATGCTCAAAAACAAAAGAATACATACAAAACTAGTCAACACATTACGTCACTTCTGAAGTTGTATTCTGTCGTACGAGAATTTTCGTATGGCGAGCAACCTCTTAAATTTCAACATGAGACTAGCATGTCAAAAAATAGAGGTTCGGTCGTCAGAAAATCTGATAGTGTGTACGAGGCTTTAGAGCTGGCGGAAAACAGATGCAGCATCGGAGAGATGATGCACTCACCTAGGGAAGTATAATACTTAAAAAAAAAAAAAAAAAAATCCTATACTTCTTTTAACTTTGAAATAATTTAGAAATCAAAATACAATACATTTTACAGTTCAAACTTAACATACATTGTTAGGACTATCAGACATTAACACCAAAGCAGAGAGAGCCATCCATTTGTCGTTAGTTTGCGCCAGGATTGGAGGGGTATCACTCTGGGGACATGTACTTGTGACAGTCCATAGTGAGAATCTCCAATCACTTGCTGTGTTTCAACGGCAAGAACTAAAAGGAAAATCTCCTTGATGGCAAACAAACAGTAATTTTGTAGTATTTTAGTTGTACGCCAAGCTCATCCACTGGTATCAAGTTAATGTTAAACTGTAGGTTCACCTTTAATGACACTCAGCAAAAACATCCCAAAACATTACAGAGCCTTCAGTTCATTAGCATATAGAGCTCCGTTTTGTAAAAAGCTGCTTTTTTTCCAATGCTGTGACCTCTTGGTTTGGCATATGGCAGGACATATTAAGCTGTGAACCAATGCCAAACTATAGGTGCTGCTTAAGGCTCCAACGGTTTCTCTTCTATAGTAAACTGCTGGGAGTGCAGGTGAGGATGGAGCTCATCCCAGCTTTGTCGATACCAATACAGAGAGAAGAGTTCTATAAGCCACACATCACTACAAGACCCTGTATGTGAAAAGTGAAAGAGCCTCAGCCCGGGCTCTATCCAGGCCACCCACCAACGCATTTTGGCCCACCCACTCCCATTATTAAGCGCCATGGGCATGGCGAAAGGCATTGGTGACAAACTGAATAGAGGCCAGGCTGAGGCTGTTTTCACATACAGGGTATTTTAGTGATGTGTGGCTTACGGGACTCTTTGTAAGAACATATCAAGTGTTGGATGCGTGGCCCTAGAAACTAATGAATGAGCACTCTGCTTTGTTCCCTACCCACACCTGTGCAGTCCGCTCTCTTTCACTCTTGTAGAAAGCGCAGCTGTGAGAGACAGCAGGGGTAGGGCACAAAGCGGAGTACTCATCTACGTACTCCTCTAATGCTTGGTATGTCCCACCACTTAAAGGATAGAGAGGGAAATGCTGAAAAAGTATTCTTTTACGAAACAGAGCACTGCATGTTCATGTACTGAGGTCATAATACTGCTTGGGGACGTTTTTAGCAAACGTCAGTAGGTGAACTATCCTTTAAATGCCAATAACTAGTATATTTGACAAGTTATTCTTTGCTGAGCATGAAACCGCTTCTATTCTCTCCCTTTAGTAGAAACCAATGGCCAAAAAAAAAAAAACTCCAGACTTGTCTTGTGAATGCTAATTTGCATTATGCGTGAAACTTATTTCCTACATAAAGTACCTCAGTGTCCAGTAGATGCCATATCTTAAGCACCTGCTGGCATTAAATCAATTAGTGATCAGTGACTTGATAACCGTGCACAGAAAATGCTGTAATGCACTGTTCAAATACAACATTAAGAAGCAGTCTTAAATATTTTAAGTCCAAATGAACTAACACCACCTAACCCATTATGGATAAGATCTGTTAAAAACATTAAAAACACAATTTATGGAAGCTGTGGCCAGAGATAAGCTTAATTTGCAGACTGACCTTTTATTTATTTAGGAAACCAAATGAGGTCTAATTGCATTAGAATTGAATACAGTAAATTTCCCTGAAATACTAATTTGGCAGCCATGGAATTGGTATGTCGGCAAATGCGGTTATTGCAAATGGCAGAGTGTACAGTACAATCAGATTGCTGAATTATCATTTCTCTTTGCAGCTTACAAAAGAACCACACCATTTTCCAGGGGAGGGGATAGAATACTCTATCCCAGACAACAGAAAATGATGGAAAATAAGTTAGCAGATGACGTATCTGGATAGCAAAGCCTACATAGGATACACTCCTGAGCTTAGACCCAATTTAAATTCAACCGTGGGATGCCCACCCACAAAAACACTCAAATCCAAAATATTAGAGCTGATTGGATGCCTTATTAGAATAAACCTGTTATGAGTAGGAAGTTACCACTGCTGACCACCCTCTGGAGGAGCAGTTGGCTGACCCTCCCAATACTTTTAGTCACCGATCTACAGTATGTATAGTATGTATACAGAGCAGGAAACACAGGGTATGGCAGAAGTCTTTATCTGCATACTTGTAGTTCCATAATTTATTGTATTGAAGGAAAAAGGGTCTGTATGATAGCCACACAACTAGCATTATCAGAAGAAGCCATCCTTTAAGGCCCACAACCACAGTAGGATTCCTAATAGCTCCCATTACCCCTCTTCTCTGTGGCCATTACTATCACTGTAGAACAGTAAAAGTAGATGTAAACACTCACATACCCAGTGAAGTGAACAGCCTCAGATGATACACCGGGATGAAACAAATCTCCCTATATAATTTTGAATACCGTATCTGCTGTCTTCAGCTTTATATACTGTTTAGAAAGTTCAGATCGTGTTAGGAAATGTTCTCTTCCTGTTTAAAAGGGAGTGTGATGTCTGGGCATACAGCCAAGATAGCTAAAAAAGCTGATTGGAGGAAAGGCACACACCCCCCTCTCCACATAGGCAGAGACTCTCAGAGGTGTTTTGTAATAGGGCCAGCTGCCTGCTAATTTATAGCAACCTCCCCTGACACAAATTTCAGGCTGCTTTTATCTGATGTGTCGGAGAATTTGTCAGGAGTTATCAGGCTTATAACAGAGGAATGGGTCAGGAGAAAGCTAGGGGACTTAGCTCTTTGAAGAGAGATAACAAAACACTGCAGATATATGTGCCCAGCTCAAATTTCATGAATTGGGTTTACATCCACTTTAAGCTCCCATACCTTGGGAAGTTGAATGGAGAATTCAGTTGTGAAAAAGCCAAGGTAGTCAGGTAGAGTCAGCTTATAGACCTTCTTGCTAGAACTGGAGATAAGTAAAACTGTCCTGTAAGGTTCTGTGTTGACAGGCTTTTGTTCGCTTTAAATAGGTTTTGCATTCTCTCACAAGTTGAACGTTGATGTCCTCCACATAAGCCCAAAGCCAAAGCCTGTTACTACTGGTACTAGATTACAATACAATATTTGACCAAACACATGCATTACTGTGAACAGTGACAAGTCCGTATAATACTCACATTGTGTCTTGGCCTGCACCAACCCTAAGTGTCAGCCGGGGGATTACAGGTGAAGGAGCAGGGACAGGTATCTCCACTTTGGCTTGCTGAAATTAAAAAAAAAAAAAATACGATTAGGTTGTAAGCCAAGTTATAAAATGTATTCTGACAAGCATTAACTTTTTCACAAAACTGGTCATATCATCACAATATATTAATAAAAAAAGAAAACGTTGAAAACATTAAAGCGTTTGTTACCCCAAAACGTCCTATTCCTGACGTACCATGTACTTGTACGAGAAAGAATCCTTTTCTCTTTGTATTGCTTCCTTTATGTGAAATCCCTGTGTTTCCGCTAATCCCCTTGCTGTCCTATTAAAAACTTACCACGCTAAGCAGGAAAACACACTGCGGTCAGTTCTCTAGCCATGCTAGGAACTCTGTGTGCTCTACTCCAATTATCAGACTTGTCCTTACCCCTCCTCCCCCTCACAGCCATTCACTGGGAAGCTCAGCATGCTGCTGCTTCTCCTTGCCCAGCTCTTATGCAGCTGAGAACAGGAATGTGATCAGCTATAAAAAAAAAAAGGGGGGGGGTTATTTATAAAGTTTTTTTTAGATCTATACAAAAATGTTTTACCTTTCATTTTTATTTTAAACTGAATGAGTTGTTTTACATGGTGATCGTTTACAACCAATTCAAAACATGGAAGTCTTCAATTTGTCCGACTGCCATGTGAAGAAGGAAAAGAAAGATTAATCAAAGCTCATCTGTTCAAAAAGCAAAAGTTCACAGCTCCTCTAAACTGTTAGAGCAAAAACTCTACAGTTGGGTTTAAGTCGGTTTCCAATACCTTGTGTGTTAGAAAGCCATCAGCCTGCCAGGAACTGCTTTCATACAACAAAAAGTGTCTGTATTGTAAACTTTGAAAATTACTGTCTTCACGATGCTTAAAGCGGAGTTCCACACAAAAATGGAACTTCCACTTTTCGGAACCCTCCCCCCATCCAGTGTCACATTTGGCACCTTTCAGGGGGGTGCAGATACCTGTCTAAGACAGGTATTTGCACCCACTTCCGGCATAGACTCCCATGGGAGTCTATGCCTCTTCCCGTCCCGACCGCGCTGTCTGCTGGGAACACACAGCTCCCAGGAGAGAGCGGGGACCACTAGGGACGCGCAGCGCGACTCGCGCATGCGCAGTAGGGAACCGGGAAGTGAAGCCGCAACGCTTCACTTCCTGATTCCCTCACCTAGGATGGCGGCGGCAGCTGCCGAGAACCGAGCGGGTTCTCGGTGTCCCCTGCCGACATCGCTGGACCCTGGGACAGGTAAGTGGCCATGTATTAAAAGTCAGCAGCTGCAGTATTTGTAGCTGCTGGCTTTTAATATTTTTTTTTTTTTTTTTTGGCGGTGTGGGTGAACCCCCGCTTTAAAGAGACAGAGATGAATGAGAGCTTGTTTTAAAATGAACCTGTACCAATATATACGTATTCTGAGCAAGCAACAGAAGAGCTTTAAAACAAAACATCACTTACCTCTGTGACTATGGACATTAGAGACAAACTGGTTTTCAAAGAGAAATCTTAGCTAACTTTCTGTTACAAAATCTTGGAAGCCAGCCAGCTAGCTAGCATGCTAATGAAAATGAACCTGCAGGCTTTTCCAAGCTGCTAGAAAAGTACCCAAACTCTACTCTAGTTTAGAGTCTCTTATCTTTTGAAAAAAAATAATTTTACTTGAAAAGCAGCCAGAAAGGTCAACAATGCCTTGCCTTAGGCTCCGTTCGCATATACGTGAACCGGATGAGTTTTGAGCCGCATCAGATTCGCATTAAATGTGGACCAGCAGCCTTCTCAACGCAGCCAGTTCACACATGTGCCTGGCGGCCGCGGTGCGGTTTTAAAAGAGTCCTGAGCGTTTTTCAGTCCAGTTCAGGTGTGGTTTCAGGTAAAAATTTGCACCTAAATCTTGCCTGAACCAGTGAACAGAATCACGCCGGTTTCCCACATTAAAACTGTGGCCACATAAATGTGCACCCAGCCCTAGGCTGGGTTCCCACCTATGTGAATTGGATGCGGGTTTCCTCACATCCAATTCGCATGGTAGGATATTGTGACCGGCTCTCTATGGAGCTGATTCACATATCTCCGCTGTGGCTCCGGTGCAAATTTGCACTGGGTCCTGTGCGTCTTTTGGTCCGTTTCAGGTCCAAATTCAGCCCAAAAATTCAGGCTGAATTCGGACATGAAACAGTAAACGGGGATGCGCCGGACCCCTGCTGTGAGCTGCATGCGGCAATAGTGTGAACCCAGCCTTAAAGTGGTATCAAACTAAAAAAAAAAACAATTATATTGTAGCTTATGAATTCTAGATATGTTGGCTGCATTCATTTGTCTTTTTTAGGCTTTGTGTGTTATTTTCATCTGGTAAATCCAGATATTAAATTTTATTTTTCAACTTCTTTAAAACAGACTTAGCTGTCTAGCAAAACTGGGAGTAAGAGGGTTTAGACAAACTATTTAACACTTACAGGTGTGGTCAGCTTTTTTTAAATGAAAAACCTTCTTTATGGAAAAGCCCACCTAAATCTGCTAGTTCATCTAAGGCTGACCATAGACATTTGCAGGAAAGAAAATCACTTGATTCACCCATCAACACAGACAGTGTTGGTAGGGGAATCCCTCCTGCCAAGCCATTGAGTTTTCCTGGTGAGGGGAGCAGGGAAGCAGTCCCTGCTGGGAGAACACAGTAATTATTGCTAAGGATAGAATGTGCTAATGTGTTTTTAAACCAAGGTAATCCTGCTACCCTTACCAATCATTGGATGTGGTGGCTGCATTAGTTTTCCAGTATTAGAGTGCCTCCAATCTAGATGAATGCGCACAAGAGAAACAGCAGACAGCTGCAATGTCTTTCGGGGGGTGGGGGGTGCTGGGTAGTGTTAAATGTATAAGCTTGTCTTACATACACTAACAAACTAAAACCAAACTCCAGCTCACACTTTATAATCTGTTACAGCAAATGTTTCTTTCATTTTGGGATAACGTTTTTGTACAGATAAAAAAAAAAGCTGATTATTTTATTAACCGCTGCCAGTGGTAAGTGGTTTGTCTCATGCATGTAAACTGATACATTCTGCTGGAGAGCTTGGCCTTTAGAAACAAAAACAGACTAGCTGGCTGCATCACCAGATGGAAATAGAAGCAAGCCTAAAAAAAGAAAAGAAAACGAATGCAGCCATTACATCTAAGAATTGGTAAGCTACAATATAATAAGGGTTTGCTTTTGGGGTTAATACTGCTTTAAGCCAGGTGTGTCAAATTAGTGCATTTTAAGCTATACACTATATTGTCAAAAATATCGAGACGCCTGCCCTTACATGCACATGAACTTTAATGGCATCCCAGTCTTTGTCTGTAGGGTTCAATATTGAGTTGGCCCACCCTTTGCAGCCATAACAGCTTCAATTCCTCTGGGATGGCTATCCACAAGGTTTATGAGTGAGTCTATTGAACCCTACGGACTAAGACTGGGATGCCATTAAAGTTCATGTGCGTGTTAAGGCAGGCGTCCCAATACCTTTGGTAATATGTTTTTGTATATATACATACACTATAACAGTGGAAAGTGCATCTGCAATACTTGCCTTTTGTATAGCATCACTAGCATGTGCAGGAGTGATGGGACTCAATGACTGCTTACATTGATCGTATTTGTTCGAAACCGTATTTTGTACCATTTTAAAATGGGAACCTAACCATCATGAGTTAAGCCAACATCTGGACTCTTGGGAACTTTCAATACTGAAGTTTGAAGTGTTATTTCAAAGCTTTCCAAATCAGTATAAAGTCCAAACACTGCAATACAACACCCTTTTGTAAGCATCTACCTATACATTGTGCCTGGATTTGTCCAGTTAGAGGTATAAGCAACCCTCCCTTTACCTGAAATAATTCTAGAAGCCTTATAAACCCTCTTCCGCCATGTGCTGCGTTTTTTGCTAATCTTCATGGATTTAGTTGCCTAGCCACATACCTCGGGGCACCAGCTGATAAGGCTTTAACTCCCTATTGCTCCCAAAACCCCAGCAGAGCAGCAAAAAGCTAGGCAAATACGCCTGCAGTTTCTAGGGGGACCGGTTTAAAATCCTGACTTGAAGGAGAAAGGTGGATTTAAGAAACACTTATCAGCTATTCGCTTAACAATTTAATTCAGTATGGGAATTCTTCAAGCAGGGCAGCTTTACAGTTTATCTTCTTTACTGGGCTTTCTGATGGCTAGTGGGCAGTCCTGTCAATTTAATCTGTTGTTATTGCTTTTCTCAGTTTCGCTCTCACTCCTTTTTAAGCTTAAAAAAAACTACATTAGCATTGCTATGCTTCCAAAATAACTTGTACACACAGCAGTCTTTGAACCAGACATACTATCCAGTTAAATAGTTACAAGTATTTTTTATGAATTAGAACTCCACCTTTGATTCATTACAACACAGAGGTTTTCACACCTTGGACAACCACCTTGGGAATAGGGGTTGTTTACACTGCTTAATAGAAAATGGCACTCCTTTTGAATTGGTTTGTTTTATTACAGAAGTCTTTTTCTTATCGTTTCTAATAACATTCAAGTGAAAGAAAATGGCACTAAAGCTGGCCACATAAGGTTAGTATTTTTTTGTTTAGTCACTTCGGTGTGTGGATGGAGGAATCCCCCCTGCCCAGACATAGTAATAGGACAGCTGCACCAGCCACTGTCAAATTACAGGCGTAGCCAAAAGTTTTGAAAATGACAAATATTAATTTTCAAAGTCTGCTGCCTTCGTTTTTATGATGGCAATTTGCATATACTCCAGAATGTTATGAAGAGTGATCAGGTGAATCGCAGAGTCCCTCTTTGCCATGAAAATGACCTTAAGCCCATAAAAAATGTTTCCACTACATCTGTGAAGAAGGCTTCAGGGCGCCCACGAAAGTCCAGCAAGAACCAGTACTGTCTCCTACAGTTGATTCAGCTGCAGGATCCAGGAACCACCAGTGCAGAGCTTGCTCAGGAATGGCAGCAGGCAGGTAAGAGTGCATCTGCACACACAGTGAGCCGAAGACTTTTGGGAGGATGGCCTGGTGTCAAGAAAAGCAGCAAAAAAGCCACTTCTCTCCAGGAAAAAACAGAGAGACTGATATCCTGCAAAAGGTACAGGGATTGGATTGCTGAGGACTGGGGTAAAGTAACTTACTCTGATGAATCCCCTTTCCGATTGTTTGGGGCATCCGCAAAAAACCTTGTCTGGAGAAGAAAAGTTCTGCACTACCATCAGTCCTGTGTCATGCCAACAGTAAAGCATCCTGAGACCATTCATGTGTGGGATTGCTTCTCAGCTGAGGGAGTGGACTCACTCACAATTTTGCCCAAGTACACAGCCATAAATAAAGAATGGTACAAAAACATCCTCCGAGAGCAGCTTCTCCCAACCATCCAAGAACAGTTTGGTAACGAACAATGCCTTTTCCAGCATGGAGCACCTCGCCATAAGGAAAAAGTAAAAACTAAGTGGCTTGGGGAACAAAACTTGGAAATTTTGGGTGGCCAGGAAACCCCAAACCTTAATCCAATGGAGAACTTGTGGTCAATCCCCAAGAAGAAGGTGAACAAAAAAACCCCCCACAAATTCTGACAAACTCCAAGCATCGATTATGCAAGAATGAGCTGCCATCAGTCAGGATGTGGCCCAGAAGTTGATTGACAGCATGCCAGGGAGAATTGCAGAGGTCTTGAAAAAGAAGCTTCAACACTGCAAATATTGACTTTGCATAAACTTAATGCAATTGTCAATAAAAGCCTTTGACACTTATGAAATGCTTGTAATTCTACTTCAACATACCATAGTAACAAAAAAGAGAAAAAGATCTAAACACCGAAGCAGCAGACTGAAAATTTATATTTGTGTCATTCTCAAAACTTTTGGCCACATCTGTACACTGATCATCCGCTGCAGCCGCTGGTCAAGAAAAAAATTGGCCTTTGATCAACTTTCGTTGAGCAGGACCAGCCACACACTTGATAAAAATTTGACTGGTCCCTACTCAACCAGCCAAATTAAAGCGTATGAGCCAGCCTATTGTTGATCAAACAGCACCAATTTCAGCAAGTTACTGAGAAACCAGCAAAACTTGCTGAGTGGGTGGCCCTGTCAATCTCATCCCACCCAAAAGCCATTCATTGAAAAGTTGAAGCAGCCTGGAAAAAGGAAAATTGTTGGCCAAAAAAAAAATGCTGCATCCAATCAGAAGCAGCCACTGTTTGGCTATTTTGATAGCCAGTAGAAGCGGCTGTCAACATACAATAGGCACAGCAGGAGATTTGTCCATCCACGGTGTATAGTGAAGATAGAGAATCAGTATTTTTTCAACCTGCAGGCTAAACGAAAAACCTAACCACATATGTCCAGTTTTACCCTGTTTATAAGCTATCCATAGACAAAAAAGTTACCTAAACTGGCTAGATTATCCCAGGTCTATGGTTCCCATACTACATCAATAGCAAGGGTAAATGGGGCAGGTTAAAAAAAAAAAAAAAAATTCCATTACTATAGTCCCCCTACAATAAACAAGGCTGAAAGCACATATAACTGCCCACCTCAGTATAGAAACAGAAATGAGGCTGATGGAATTGTTACATTTGTGTACCTACCACACAAAAGTGGAGCCTAAAGCTATACACACTTCGATTTCTAAACAGCGTGGATGGAGAAATCTGCATTACTGGATACCATATTCAGCCAGTCGGTACCCCATGCATCTGATGAGGTGCAGTTACGGTTTGATGACAATTTTCCTCCTAGCTCAGTTGATTTTTAAATTGTCATGTTGAGCTGGATAGTGCAGACAGGGCAAACACCACCTCAAATTTCTGCAGAATTTTCCAAACGTAAAGCTAACTCCAGTAACACAAAAACACCTCCCTTGCAGTGGGACTACAACCCCACTGCAAGAGTTAACTGCTTGTTCAGGTCTAGGGCAGGGGTAGGCAAACTCGGCCCGCCAGTTGTGGTGAAACTACTAATCCCATCATGCCTCTGCCTCTAGGAGTCATGCCTGTGATTGTCAGCATCTTGCAATGTCTCATGGGACTTAGTTTCACCACAGCTGGAGGGCCAAAGTTGCCAACCCCTGGTCCAGGGGATTTGGAAAAGCACTTTTTACTTACTTGATCCTCTGTAGTGCTAGACCAGTCCCCACAGCTTCTTCTTTCCTGCACTTCAATAGTTCAAGGTCCTTTGATGTCATCAAGAAGGTTGCAGAGTTCTTAGCCCTGCAACTGATGTGAGGACACCAAGAAACAATCCAATGCTGGATCATGGGAGAGTGCTATCAGCCAGGGGAGCAGAGTAGCAGGTAATTAAATGCTTTAACAGCATTTACCCATGCAGTGTTTGTGCAGCCCCACTGCAGGATAGGCATTTTATTTCTACTGGAGTTGGGCTTTAATCGTGGCTGGAAAATCCCTCTCCCGTAGTCTTTGGAAATCAACAGGCATCCATAAACAAGATTTTTTTTAATCTGGATTGGATGTCCATGGCAACAACAGATTCATGCTGACCAAATGCTTTTAGGGGAACCTCAGACAGGCTGGAAAACCTGGTCTTACAACTATCGTTCCCCTGTGTTAAGCCAGTGTCTTTATGAATTTACAACCCTCCCATCTCATTGTGGAAGCCTGCACTGAGAAAAAGATACAAAGCTAGAAGAATTTTGAGGATTGTATACTTATTGCCAAGTAGAATTTGGATTTTGATATAACAAAATTTAAACATATTCCTGAACGCTATTAGGATTTGGTTTTAACTACAGACTCAAACTACACAAGCCTTCAAAACAACAGAATGGAGCAATTAAGATCTTCAAAAGCAAGATCAGCAAAACTGGCCTATCAAGATCGAGGCCAATTTCAGATTTTCCTGAGTGCTGTAGGCAAAATCTGAGATCAAGATTTCAAATTTGGAAAACCAGTGACAAGGGTATCTCCATGGAACCACAAGCAGGGGCCTAAATCATAAACAAGTGTGTGGTAAGGTTCAAACCTATGGAAACCCCCAAATGATACACACATTAACGTATATCCTTACTTTGTCATGTTTATGCTTTTCCTTATCTTTGTCTTTTTTTTCCTTTTCTTTTTTCTCCTTTTCTTTGTCCTTTACTTTCTCTTTGTCCTTCTTTTTCTTCTTCTCTTTCTTATCTTTTTTCTTATCCTTCTCCTTAGTTTTCTCTTTTTCTTCTACCACCTTTTCAGGAAGTAATGGTGACAATGAAGGCATCAGAGAAGGTAGCCTAACAGCATTGGGAGCATTTATCACTGGAAGTGAAATATCTTTTGGTGTTAGCAAAACAGGTGTCGGTGGTAAAGTTTTTAACTTTTCCTCTTTGTTCTTATCTTTTCCCTTCTCTTTTTTTTCTTTATCCTTTTTATTCTTTTCTTTATCTTTCTTTTTATCCTTATGCTTCTCCTTATCTTTCTTCCCACTGCTTTCCTTTTGCTTTGATTTCAAGTCTGAGTCATTTGCATCCTTTATTTTTAACTTGTGGACTTCTAAGTCTTCATCTTTGATTGAGTCTTTCCACTGAAGTTTTGAATCCTTGTTACCATCTTTGTCTTTTTCCTTTTCTTTTTTATCTTTGTTCTTTTCCTTGCTCTTTTCTTTATCTTTCTGTTTTTCCTTGTCTTTTTTCTTCATCTTTGCTTTTAATTCTTTCTTTGTCTTCTTCTTTGGCTCTACAGGTGAAACCAGCTTAACCTTCTCCTCATGAAGTTTGACAAGTGGTTCAGGAGTAGGAGGAGAGGCTGAAGGAGAAGAGAAACATGGCTGACTGATGGGGTTATTTGATGGAGTTTCTTGGTTGACTTTTCGAATGACCTCATTTATGGAGTCATCCATTGTCCATGAAACATCAGAACTGGAGGTTCCACCTGAACCCGGAAGTGGTGTGCTGCAAGCCTTAATAAGACTGCTGTTGGAAGCTGACATTTTAGGTGTAGCAGGGTCGGCTATGCTAAGTCTCTTAGGACTAGTAAATACTTCACTCTCAGACTCCGAACCCGAAGAAAACTCAAATGGATCAGGCTCTTGCTCAGCACAAGCACGAGCAATTACAGCATCAATCGAATCTTCAATAGTATTTTCAGCCACTGATGGTTTGTTAGATGGATTTTCTGCATTTATTTTTTCAGAATCTTGCAACATTTGATTTTGCTTTACCTGTATGTTATCCTTTCCTGCCTTTTCACTTAGTGCAGCTAGTGGTGTACGGTTTGGGGTTTCTGCCTTTACAGGCAACTGAGTAGAAGCTCCAGAAGCTTTTGGGCTCTTGGGGCTCTTTGGACTTTTAGCACGTCCAGGAGATTTCTTTTCTTTTGGACCAGATTTAGGTGACCGTATAGGGCTGCCAAGTACTGTTGCCAGAGGTGTAGATTTGGGAGATTTGTTTTTTTGTCCTGGTGAACCTTTTGATTTAGACTTCGAGGTCAGTGCTTTAGATTCTAACTGTTTGGAAGAGGGGGTTTGGGGTTTTAAAATAGGAGACAAAGCTAATGCTTCTGAGACAGGAAGAGCCAATCCTGAACTGTCCTGTATGTGATTGGGTGAAAGAATAGGAGAAACCTTCTGAGCATTTATTGAACTAAGTGGTTCTCGTGGTTCTAATGCTCCATCTAAAATATCGCCTTTAGCATTCATTATTCGTTGACGTTTTGCAAAAGGCATGTCTTGGATTTCTGGACTCTCCAGAGGTCTTTTATGCAAAAAGTTTTCATCATTAATGGTTTCATCATCATCATCCATCTCTGCTTCTTCAAGAGGAACTTGCATAGCTTCAGCTGATGTCCCACCATCTGTAGGCACTTGCTCCTCTTCTTCCTCTGTATGAGACAGGAACAGAATTATTACAATGTGTTACAAAAAAAAAAAAATTGTTTTAACACAACAGCGATATCAGAAACAAAAATGAATGAAATATTTATTGGTTTTGAACTTTCCCAAACCAATATAGGCACCTGCCTGATTTTGGTAAAATAAAGGGCCAGCCCACCCAAATCTTATTTCAGGTTTAGAGGCTGCTAATGACGGAAGTTATTTACAGGCTTTTTATAAATCAAGAAAAAGGACTCCCATCTGCTGATTCTGAAGTCTGGTACACACTATTTGTTTTTTTTTGTTCAACCCAGCGGGCTGAACAAAAAAAGGTGTTCATGAGGACCTCATTGTACTAACTATGCAATGTTGGTACAGCGATCTCCTTGCTAATCTATCGTGTTCTGGCAGGGAGACTTCTCCCTCCCCCCCCCACCAGAAAACAACAAGCAACTGATTACAGCCATTGGCCGCAAGCTCTGATCGAATGCTGATAAGCTTCTGTGTTTCCTGTACACACGAATGTCGGCTGGCTTCTGCTGAACTAGCCAATATTCAACCTATGTCTACCAGGCTTTACTGATTGTACATAATACAAAGTTAATAAACATTCAGAGAGCGAGATCCATGCAGCACATCGGTGGTGCTAGAAACTGTGCCTCGCTAATAAAAAAAAAATCCAAGACATAAATTAGTCAGATTGTCAGCATTCAAAAAATACTAAAATAAATGGTTTTGAGCAAACTTGCCATTTAACATTACTAACCATAAAAACAAAAAAAAAACTGAATTTAATCATTAGAAAACGATCTGTCCCATTGACACACAACATTCATCATATTATATGCAAACGCGACCAGCAGTGCCCTGCTTGTTTCTGCACTGTTGCTGGTCAAAAACAGACGAAGGTTATTCCCAGGGGCCTAAGGTCAAGTGTGGCTGCGGCACTGTTCTTCCACATACACACCAGTTATCTGAATGGCACATGCAATGCCTACAGGGACCTTGAGAAAAATGACTGCTGCAGTAGTATATGAAGTGAAAAAATACAATTCAGCCCCACCACTTTCCTTCTATGGTAACCGGTTATAAAAGCCTACGTTTATTGCACTGTAGATGCAACAATATCATAAAAGAAAGTAAATAATGAAGTCAATGATATCTAAAAGTTGTGGGGTACACTTTCATTTTAGAATATTAACATTGTTACAGCAATACAAACGATAGTTTGCAATCCAATGCAAGCTTAAATTGAAAAGAAAAGAAAAATCCTTTCATGTTGTAAGTTCTGTCTGTAGCCCTTCTCTTTCCACAATTTCCTTGATTCCCTGCATGCTTTGCAGCCTCTCCACTACTGTTTACTTTTCATTTTTAAGGACTACATATCCCATGGTATCTGGCTGACACAGAGCACTGCAAATACATGTCACAGAATTTACAAACTTTAAGAACATTCAGATTAATAGGAATAGGCTAGAAATAACTGAAACACAATGTGGAAATTAATATATGGATTTTACATTTTGACCATACTCTATGGCAGGGGTCTCAAACTGGCGGCCCTCCAGTTGTTGCGAAACTACAAGTCCCATGAGGCATTGCAAGGCTGCCCGTTAAAAGCATTACTACCACAGGCAGAAGCATCATGGGACTTGTAGTTTTGCAACAGCTAGAGGGCTGCCAGTTTGAGACCCCTGCTCTATGGGGTTGATTTACTAAAGGCAAAACTACTGTGCACTACAAGTGCACTTGGATGTGCAATCACTGTAGCTCTGAGGGGAAGATCTGAAATGAGTGGAAGTTCTGCTGGTTCTATCATCCAATCATGTGCAAGCTAAAATGCAGTTTTTTATTTTCTTTGCACGTCCCCCTCAGATCTACAGCTACTGCACTTGTAGTACGCAGTGTATTTGCCGTTAGTAAATAATCCTCTAGTCTATGTCCTCCTCCTTTCTATTATAAGGGATGCTTATAAAAGCGATAAAAAAAAGGGACCATGTAAAAATAAAAAGTAAAATAAATAGGAAATAAGAAAAAACGTCGATAAGGATGTGGAACGCTCTTCCACAATTGGTGGGGTCAGCGAGGAGTATTGATATTTAAAAAGATTCTTTGACGTGCATCTTAGTGAACACAACATGCATGGATATGGGAAATGATTATCGACACTGGCACACGTACACACCTACACAGGTTGAACTGGATGGACTATTGTCTTTATTCAACCTTACCTACTATGTAACTGTGAAACAAATAAGAAAAAAAAAAAAAAAAATCGCCCCCATCCCTCCGTGCTCATGCGCAGAAGTGAACGCGTACGTAAACAGTATTCACACCACAGGTGAGGTATCACTGCAAATGTTGGCGTGAGCACAATAATTCTAGCACTAGACCTCCTCTGTAAGTCTAAACAGGTAACCTGTAAAGGTGCTTAAAGAGTCACCTATGGCGATTTTTTTAAGTACCATAGTTTGTCGCCATTCCAAGAATGTGCGCAATTTTAAGCGTGACATGTTGATTATCTATTTAACCGACGTAACAATCTCACATTTTATAAAAATATGGGGTATATATTGTGTTTTATTTAAGTGTATTTTTTTTCAAAAAAAGGTGTTTGCAAAACAGCTGCGCAAATACCACGTGACAGAAAGAATTGCAACGATCCCCATTTTATTCCCTAGGGCAGCGATGGCGATCCTTGGCACCCCAGATGTTTGGGAACATTTCCCATGATGCCCATGCACTCTGCAGTGCAGTAGAGCATCATGGGAGATTGTAGTTCCAAAACATCTGGGGTGCCAAAATACGCCATCACTGCCCTGGAGTCTCTGCTAAAAACAAAAAAACAAAAAAAAAGTATGTTGTTTGGGGGTTATAAGTAATTTTCTAGCAAAAAATACGGATTTAAACTTAAACAAAAAGTGCCAGAAAAATCCTGGTGTCAAAATGGTTAACTTTCCTTATAACAAGGACTAAAGTACGCCACCCAACTTTTAAATCTGGACATGTGTATTTTTTATTATCACGGATGGAATACAGCATGCTGTATCTGTCATAGATTTACTGCAATTAAAACCAGTGTGAAAATAGAGAGACTTCTGGCACTGCTAACAAATACAGATGCCAGCAATTCATATTTGCATGTGCTCCACGGCTAAGATGCCGCGTCCACACACACCAAGAATGCCACCTAACATTATGAATGGACTAATATATATGGTAATGCTGTTATATCACAAAGGCAGAAGGCCCAGATAACAGCAATAGGTTTCTATGACTACACACCAGACCAGGATGTTTACAGGAACTGGCTGCTGACACCACATGAGAATTTAAAGCACCTGGTTATTTATGATATAGTTTATGATAAAGGATACATCCACCCATTTTCCCTGCCTGGCAGATACAATAAATTGGCCTCGTAAATCATCTCATTTGTGCCATTTGTGATTATAGTAACATACTACGCACAAGTTTAGGAGGAGTAATATCTTTTAGGACAACAAAGTGCACACACTTTCTTGGCTTACAGACAAAAATAAATCATACCGGCGTTGTCTCCAATAGGTGTCTGTATTGCTCTGGAAAGGACAGCTGGAGAGTGAAAGTCTAAAAAAAATGCACACATACTATATAAACTTATTATACCCACTCTAAGAATTCAAACTGAAAAAAAAAAAAAAAAAAATATATGATGCTGAACGCGATGCAAGACAGGGGTGTCCAAACCTTTTTTCAAAGAGCGCCACATTTGATGAAGTGGACATGCATGAGGGCCGTCCATTTTGCCCGACATTCTTTGAAACATTAAAATTAAGATGCAAATTAACAAATACACTGTGCAACAAGAATTCTCTTGCCTTTGTGGCTGTGTGTGAGGTCAGGCGTGTTATTTGGATATACCGTATTTAATCGGCGTAAAACACACACCTTCGCTTTAAGAGGGAAGTTTCAGGAAAAAACTCAAATTTTAAATAAACAACTGAAGGAAAATAAGGGTCAGTGCCCATTTGCAGCCTCACCCTTGCCATGAATGCAGCCTTACCATTGCCATCAATGCAGCCTGATCCATGCCCATCTGCAGCCTCGGAGGGGACAGGGAGGGGGGTGGGACGAGCACCAACAGATTACATACAGGAGAATCTCCTGTTTATTCAGCGGCCTCTTTAATACAAAGTCACTCCTCCTATGATAGACAGAGCAGTCGTCCAATACCAGCCCAGGAGACGGGACTTCCTATTACAGACGTCGCCCAGCAAACAGGAGATTCTCCTGTATGTAATCTGACGGCACTCGTCCCGCCCCCTACCTGTCTCTTCCAAGGAACGATAAATACAGTATATATCTTTTGTGGCCCCCCAATGAATCGCTCGGGGATTCTATGGGGGGCCATAAAAGAGAATATAGATAGATAGATAGATAGATAGATAGATAGATAGATAGATAGATAGAGAGAGAGAGAGAGAGAGAGAGAGAGAGAGATCTATCTATATATATATCCAAATTACCCGTGGGGCTGCATGAAACCAGACTGCGGGCAGCAATTGGCCACTGGGGCGGACTTTGGACATGCCTGCTCTAAGACCTTAAAAACTATGAATTTTTAGATCATTTGGATTTATTTCAAATACAGCTTTGATATGCTATTTACAGCATGAAAGAAGCATCAATAAAACAATTCCAAGGTAGATCATTGTTCATCCAAAACCATCACTAAGGTCTACTACATAATCTAGTTTTAAAAGTGAAGTATGTTTTTTTTTTTACATTTTAATTTCATACTTACATATGTGGAAGGAGCATCGGACCGATGCTGTATCTGTCCCCTGCCATCTCTGCACTGAGAACCGAGCCAATGAACATCGCCGATGGCTCGGTTTTCACAGATCCCCAAGAGGAGAGCTGCTGCCTGTCAGTCAGTGTCTCTCCTCTCTGCTTCTCCACACTCATTGGAGCGCTGAGCTGTGGAGGGGTGGGGAGAGGCAGTCTCAGCGGCTCACTTTGACTGCCATCAATCAAGGCAGCTGGCGGATCCAGACTTGGGAGATTGGTATGATGCAATGTGTCGACTGATGGCAGTGACGTCAGCGGAAAGTGCGCTTCAGACCCCTCTCCTCTGAAAACGGGTCACAGGAGTGCGAAACGAATTGTACTCCTGTGACCCAGAGGAGAAGCCCAAACTAAAAAGTTCAGGCTGGACTCCTCCTTTAAGTGTTAAGCTAGCTATACAATAGTTTTTTTTTTTCTTGTTCAGCCTGCAGGCTGAATAGAAAACATCTACCAGATACCTCCATCCACAGTACAGAACACGGGTGGTGAATCTGCAATGCCAGCTACTGTATTTTGACAGTCAGCACAGATGACTGTCCAAAAAAACCAAACAATGGCTGCATTTGATTGGATGCAGCTGCTGCTCAGCGTTAAGTTCCTGCCAGCTCCCTCGATCAAAGAATTTAGGGAAGGTGGGTGACGACAGGGCCACTGACAAAGAAAACTTTGGGCAGTCCATCAGTAGTGGTCTTGTAATCAAATTCATAATTAAATGGTCCTTACCAAAGGCTCTCTTTCTCAGCGTGTACACTTTTATACAATGGAAATTCCCCAGGATATTGCAATACGAGTGATACCAAAGCTGTGAATTTTTAGAGCTTCTAAGAATTATATCCAATCCTATTAAGGCAAGATATAATATTGTACAGGCCCGAATAATTATACTATACAAATCAGTTATACATTCTGCTCAACAGCCTGGAAACAGTAATTGATTAAAAAAAAAAAAACTTAATGTAACATACTTCCAGGGCTGGTGCAAGAATTTTTGACACCCTAGGCGAAACCTCATTTTGCTGCCCCCCTTGGCTCCGCCCCTGCCCAAGTATACCCCACCTTTTTAATGAAGCGCCCATCAAATGCAGCCTCACCAGCGCCCATCAAATGCAGCCTCACCAGTGTCCATCAAATGCAGCCTCAACAGCACCCATCAATGCAGCTTACATGCGCCCATCGATGCAGCCTCACCAGCACTGATTAATGCAGCCTCACCAGCGCCCATCAAATGCAGCCTCACCAGCACCCAGACACAGTCCTCCGCTGCGCCTCTGACACTATGTGCAAATGGAGTGGCTGCTTGCTGCAGAGAGAAGAGTGTAGGAACACCAGTGGCTTGGCGCCCTAGACGGCTGCCTAGTTTGCCTAGTGGTAGCACCGGCCCTGCATACTTCTAGATCAAAGGTGCCCAACCAGTGGCCCGGAGCCCTCGGATTTGGCCCGTGACCTCCTGCTGCTCTGGGATGGTGGGTTGGCAAGCCCAGATCGCAGGTTGCCGACCCGCCATCCCAGTGCATCAGTGTTGTGATTGAGCACAAAAGGGAAAGGGGGAAAAGAGGGAAATTGGGACTTTATATGAAACAAGGCACTAGGGATAGATTAAATCAATCAATATAGTAAAATAACAATAATAATTTATTGGTAACACAGAGGGAGGTAGTACAGTAAATTAATGGTAAATCAATATGTAATTGGCAGAATTAAAAGGTATGATAATGACATAACACAATAAAATTCATAGTACAGTAGCATTGTTACACATGATTAATAATAAACTAGCAGTACATTCCAAAGTGTGTATACAGTAATAACAAATAAATTAAATTGATGATTTAACTAGATCAAACCCATAGTAGAATCATGGTCATTGGGGCATAGCATCCAATAGTAAAAAGCTCAACGCGTTTTGTGGATTATTTCCACTCATCAGGAGCTGCTATGAATTGGGGGTACCTGTAGTAAGTAATATAATATAGATCAGTGATAATTGATAGTAAAAAAGGGGAAGAGAGGGAGCATAAACAATGGTCCTAGCAACTCTTACCTATGGGTAGCAATTAGTATACATGTAGATAATGGTAGTAATGCTAAAATTCAAAAAGCACTGGGAAGTGGAGTTAACATCCCCCCGGGAGCTGCGGTAACAGCCAAAGGTCGGCATGCTGGCCAATTAGTGGAATGGATCACAAATAGTGGATGGGGTTCACTCTACCCAGCATGAGATGGCAGAAGTGAATCCGAGGAACTGGTGAAAATCACATAATGGGATAGTGTTAGTGGAGTGTGAAAATGAAGGACTATGTAGACAAGGATATGAGAGAAAAGGAGAAAAAGTGGGTGAGAGATACCATAGCCCAGAGCACAAATAGAGAAGTGAAGAGAAATGTGCAAGGAGTGAGCCAGAATTGGAAATCAGAGTGATGATCCACCATAAGAGTGAAAAGGAGACCCAGCATAGAAGTGGTGGTTACCTGAAACTACACATGGAAGTGTGTAGTGTGAACGTGAAAAGTATATAGGAACTGGAAAACACTGCAAAAGAAATGAGTGGAGAGATTGGCCCACAACACCGCCGAGGATGTATCCTTGTCTACATAGTCCTTAATTTTCACACTCCACTAACACTATCCCATTATGTGATTTTCACCAGTTCCTCGGATTCACTTCTGCCATCTCATGCTGGGTAGAGTGAACCCCATCCACTATTTGTGATCCATTCCACTAATTGGCCAGCATGCCGACCTTTGGCTGTTACCTCAGCTCCCGGGGGGATGTTAACTCCACTTCCCAGTGCTTTTTGAATTTTAGCATTACTACCATTATCTACATGTATACTAATTGCTACCCATAGGTAAGAGTTGCTAGGACCATTGTTTATGCTCCCTCTCTTCCCCTTTTTTACTATCAATTATCACTGATCTATATTATATTACTTACTACAGGTACCCCCAATTCATAGCAGCTCCTGATGAGTGGAAATAATCCACGAAACGCGTCAAGCTTTTTACTATTGGATGCTATGCCCCAATGACCATGATTCTACCATGGGTTTGATCTATTTAAATCATCAATTTAATTTATTGATTATTACTGTATACACACTTTGGAATGTACTGCTAGTTTATTATTAATGTGTAACAATGCTACTGTACTATGAATTTTATTGTGTTATGTCATTATCATACCTTTTAATTCTGCCAATTACATATTGATTTACAATTAATTTATTTACTGTACTACCTCCCTCTGTGTTACCAATAAATTATTATTGTTATTTTACTATATTGATTGATTTAATCTATCCCTAGTGCCTTGTTTCATATAAAGTCCCAATTTCCCTCTTTTCCCCCTTTCCCTTTTGTGCAAAATTATCAGGGATGGAGTCCTGTGTACCGGATGGTCACGGCTCATATAAAGTCCCACCCATATATATTTCTCATAAACAGTGTTGTGATTGAAGCCGGCGGTAGAGGAAGCAAACAACTGAAGCAGAGCCGCATAAGTCGATGCTTCCTGCCTAGCTCCGACTCCTGTCACAGGTGGAGTGATACCAAATGCACTTTGCCTGGGACAGCAACAGCCAGCCATACCTGAATGGAACACCTATTAAAGGTACGTTTATTACTAAAATCAGTGTATATATGAGCATATATGTTCTGCACTGGTTACTGGGCTGCTTTCAAACTGATCTGCAGATGCAGTGCACCTGCGGGTTACCTGCACGGAGCCAAAGATTTCTGTTATTACCTGTGGGTTTGGTGAGCTTTCTGAAAGTACACACCTGCAGAATATAATAGCAGTCTATGGCAAAGTGCAGCTAGCCCGCAAGAAAGCCACAGGTGCACTGCGCTGCACTCACGGTGGGTAAACTACAGCGCATCAGTGTGAAAGGAGCCCTGGGCTCCTTTCACACAATTGGTCCAATTGGACCCTCCATTCACCTCTATGGAGTGGCAGATGTAAATAGACTTGTGTCAGTTTACACCCACCTAACTCGAAAAAAACAAAAAAAAAAAAAAAAAAAAAAAAACAAAAAAGCAAAACACACAACACACACAAGCGGATCCATGCCCTTCCATCTGGGCTGATCGGAGGGTCCATAGTGTAGAGCAGGCTGTGTCTGCTCTGCACATGCAGAATAGACACAGACCGGTCATCCGCCAGCTCCACCTATTGTGGCCCGCGACCAGTTACCAAGTTGCTTAATTGGCCCTCGCTCTTCAAAAGGTTGGGCAACCCTGTTCTAGATGAAGACTAATAGAACACTAAAATCACCCAAATCAAAGGCCAGTTAGACTTAAAACAATCGTTTTGGCCTTCTCCACTCCTACAAGTAACCTTGAAATAACCACCAACACATAAAATGTAAATTATCATTTTGGGTGGGGCTGGCTGGCATTTAAATGATCTTCTAATGCCACAAAAATGTTTTTAACAAATTATTCATATGTTATAATATATCACTGCCGGAACTGATGTTTGGGAAGAAACACAACCTGCCATTAGTCAAACACCGGTCAGCTCTTTTACATCACACGGTTTTGCAGTAAACACGAATACAATATAAAACTATTAACCAGCTCAAGTGATGCCTTCATTTTTATGCAGGACTTGCCCCGCTGCTCTCAATGACCTTGACAAAATTCTGGAAAAGTATCTCAGGACCTGGGGCTCTAAAGCTATTTTAGAATTAGCTTTGAATAATTGTCCCACCATATGAGTTTCTTGATTAATTGCTTCAGATAAGGTCTCGTTTTCTTCACTGGCCTCCAGTGGCTCCCCCTTATTTCCCATAACCGCTCGTCTTGTTCCTCTGTACACTGGGAATGGCAAGGAGAAAAAAATCAGAGATACACCAATTCCATTACTCAGGGATTCGTTTTGCGATAACCCTTCGTATTCCATTACTGCCCATTATTAGTGTAATTATTTAATCAAGTTTACTTTGTTTGAAAGATGCACTAATTGTTTTCAAACGAGTATTAGCCAATTATAAAAGACCTACAAAATGCTGAGGAATTGATCTGTTACGGGCACAAAAATCACAAGGTATATACAAAAGCTCACCCTACAAATTGTCAGATATTCACTTAAACATTACGCATTAAAACGTTAGATCATCAAATTTAAACTTTCATGACTCATCAGAAGCACCCAAGTACTACAAAGCACAAAAATACTTTGCACAGTATGCGTTAAATGCAAAGTATGAAAATGTATTCCAAACTGTCATGTCATTTTAAAAATACAAGCAAAAGATTTAAATTTATATTAAATCAAAAAAAATGTTAAAAATGTAAAAGTAAAAAATATACGAAGCGATAGCTGGGGTCAAGAAATCTATTTAAATGACCGTATACAACAGCATCTCCATGTTCTTGAACAAATCACTGGTAAGCGAATTCTTGAATAAACGAATAATTCCAGGCTTTGCTACATTATACATTGGTCCAGCTTTGACCAATTTAACTATGCATCTACCATACCTGGTCAATGCCCCTGGAAGTTGGAAATCACTAATGTAGACAATGCTACTCTAGTGATCGCAATTTACTTTCTGGTACCGTAGCTAGCAGCTACCCTACTTACTGAACACAAGAGTCTGGCAGGTATGCCATTCAAATAATGCTTTTAATTTTTTAGTTTGAATGCAAAACTTTCTCTGATTGGATGAGGCAGGGTGGTGACATCAAACTCTCGACCACACCCAATCAGGGAATGTTTTGCATTCATTTAGAGAACGCAAAAAAGTCTCTGAATAGTGAATGTGGTGAGTGGCAAACCTTGTATTCTCAATGCATCAGGCTGGACACTAGAGCTGCACAATTAATCGTCAAGAATAAGGATGAGCTCCGGCGTGTTCACACTGCCCACGTGCAGAGCCCGCCAGGAAGTCGGCGCTGCACTAATCACAGGCAGCGAGACATTTCCTGATTTCTGCAGCCACACATCAGGAAATGTCTCAATGCCTGTGATTAGCGCAGCGCCGACTTCCTGGCGGGCTCAGCACATGGGCTGTGTGAACACGCCGGTGCTCATCCTTAGTCAAGAATTCTTATCGCAATTTTTTCCCTGCTGTGATTTTGAAAAAAGTGTTTCATGATTCTTGCTATGCAAAGAATTCTCTCTGCTTTTCTGAAGCCACAGCCGTCAAAAGAAAGGAAGAAAAAAAAAATCGGCCGTCTGCCAATTAGAACATTCTTTAGCAGTGAACTTAACTAGAAACATTGTAACAATTTGTCAATGGAGTAGACTTCTGTGTAAGTGATTAAGCTTAAACACGGTTTTAAACAATAAACCTTTTTCTGATATTTGTTGTTAAAATCTTTTTTTTTTTTTTTTGTCTAGAAAATGACTTAGAACCCCCCCGAACATTATATATTTTTTTTTAGTAGAGACCTTAGAGAATAAAATGGTGGTTGTTGCAATATTTTATGTCACAGTGTATTTGTGCAGCGGTCTTTCAAATGCAATTTTTTTTTTTACTAACCAGTAAAGTTAGCCCAATTTTTTTTGGATAATGTGAAAGATTTTATGTCGAGAGAATTGTGATTCTCATTTTGGCCAGAATCATGCAGCTCTACTGGACATCCAACATGGGACCTGGAAGCAAGTGGAGATTGCTAGAGCAGCGGTGCCTGCTTCAGTGATCTCCAGCTTCCAGGGGCATCAGCCAGGTATGCTATATACATATAATGCAAAGAGAGCTGCACATCCAGACCAACCAACGTATGAGCATCAGTGTGAAACGGCCTCAGAGAGCTTGCCTTCGCAGGCCACACCCCCCCCCGGAATGTTTCACTCCACCCACCGGGGCATAGTCATAGAGGAGGCTCACTCGGGGCTGGGACTGTGGTTCTCTGCATATAATGAATCCATCACCGAGGGGATGAATGAACACAGGTGACACCACGATCTTGGAGGACCAGAGGAATTTGTTTTCTCTATGCTTTGAGCGGGACACTCCAAGTTTAACCATAGGTCATTATGGTATAGACATAGTTATATCTATGGGCTAATATAACTATGTATAATATTAGCCATACCTGAAATTATTCTTTATAGCGGACCTTCAGCCTCCCAGCACAATCCCGCCTCTCCGCTCCTCCTCCTGTCCTCTGCAGGAAAAGGGTTTTTTTAATCATATTTTTTTTAAATAAAATGTCCATCCGCCTCCTCAAGCACTTCAGTCGCCTTAGGTGAATGACGTGTACAATGTCCGTGGTGCCTCCCAGAATATGTACGTCACGTATCCCAGAAGGCATAGCCTTTTATTGAGAAAAAGAGGAGGGGCGGGCCTGTTAGCGCATCATCATGAGGCATACTGGCTGAACGTGGAATAGCCGGCAGCCTGGCGATGTCACAGGGAAACATGGTGGCATCGGACCGTGCACTGCCAGGAAAAAAGCAGCACTCAGCTGGACAGCACATGACCCACTGGGTGGTGAATATCCAAAGTTAGTGGGAGGGTTGGTGCGCGGCATGGAGGGTAAAGTTATGCTTTCAAGTGCATGTCCAGGCATTACCCAATTTTAGTCTTGCAGGGGCAGCTGTCGGGAGTGCAGTTCCAACTGATGCAGGCGTACCCCCCTACCCACACCCCCCACACCCAAAATACCTCTCTCAGGAACCCTTTTCCTACAGTGTGTGGGCAGACTTTTGGAAGTCAAGGCAGCAGTATTGTGTTGTTGGGAAAGAAATCAATGTATGCAATGTGTTCTATAGTCTAGCAGGCAGGGCTGACTAAACTGGTTGGAAATTTATTACAGCAAATGCCCAAAAAGATAAATTCCCTAGCAGTTAAATTAATATTTTTCTGTATTTGACACTAAAGCCCCAATTCCGGTGAATGGTTCTCCTAACTTCTTGTGAAAGCTGGGTACATCAAGCTGTATTTATACTAAATCCGAATATTATGGATATTCAGTGCCCCAACAGACAAAAGATGTACAAAAGGAAGTTTTTTTGTTTTTTTTGTCCCAGCCTCCAAATATTAGATTGGCAACAGCTGTGTATAAGAATCCTATCCATACCATAGATATACACCTAGATTTGTGGACTAAATCAAAGCTAAGCCATGTTAAAAAAAAAAAAAAAAAAAAAAAAACTTTAAAAGTATAACCCTATCTGGGGAAATGTGGCTGGATGTAAAAATTAAGGGGTTAAGAGTTAGCAGTGTTGCACTAAGGTCAAGTCAAGATGTGTCATTCAGGTAAGCGCTGCATGGTGCAACAACAGGTTATAATTAAAGCTGGCTTAATTAGGATTGTCAGGGTTCTGGAGAGAGTGTTTAAATAAATGTAAACCGGTGATCAGGTTACAATGTACCGCTAACAATTAAGCTTACTCGCTATGATTCTGAGAGATTTATGTAAACTTCTTATGACCTTTCCACCAAGAAATCTCTACAGGAAAGCTTAAACCAGCGGCATGTACTCTGAGTCAACAACAGTTCCGTTTAGTAGCTATAAAAAATTCTATATGTACCTCCTCCCGTCATTTTATTGTTAATTCACATATTTGCTAAAAACCCAAAACATATTTATGTTGAAGTATATTTAATTTGCATATGCTAAATTAGCAAATAAGAACCATGTGAAAAACCATGAAGGCTTTCATAATTCCTCCTTTAATCTCTATGTGTAACATAACTATGTGCAGCTGCAAAGTGCAGTATATACTGAAAACTCTGACTGCAAAAAAGAGGAGTGCCTGCTGCCATGGCTGTAGTGGGAGGAAGGTCCCCAACTCACATTCATTCATATACTAGAGCCAATTTAGACAGGAGCCAATTTACCTACCAACAGAATGTGGGAGGAAACCGGAGTATCCAGAGAAAACTTGTATCCCTAGTGCTGCTAAGTGGAAGTGCTAATCACTTGTGCTGCCCATTTTATTATTATAAAACCACTACTTTTAATATCACACTATGCGGGGTTCCTCTGCCCTGTGAGCTTGATTGCAGAGTGGAGGAAGCTAAAGGTCGAACTCTTAAAAAGGGACCACACACATATCCCTCCTCATATGCTCCAAGAAGGTGGTGTATCATCAGTGACAACACTAAAGTAAGAGCCAGGTTGACCCCCAGTGGGGAAGGTGTTTGTAACCTGGAGGTGAGAGTGCAGGCACAACAGGTGGCGGAGATCACTGAGCACCATTTGAAGAATCAATGCATTTAAAGACAATTAATTTGCACATACAGTGGACAATGAATAAGACTGGGGGTCTTCTGTAATAAGGAAAACACAAGAGACTATTTTTGCACGTGCTATTTTAATTTATCTTTTATTTATTCACTTTGATTTGATTAAGGTCATCAACACAGAATAAAACACGTATTAGTAGAGCGGCACGATTCTGGCTAAAATGAGAATCACAATTTTTTTGCTTAGAATAAAGATCAGGATTCTCGTGGCGTAACATCTTTCACATTATACAAAAAAATTGGGCTAAATTTACGGTTTAATTTTTTTTTTTAATTCATTAAAGTGTATGTTTTCCAAAAAAATTGCGTTTGAAAGACAGCTGCGCAAATACAGTGCGACATAAAATATTAAAAACGAAAAGGTTTCTCTTTATCTCCGCCTAATGGCCCGTACACACGATCCGAATATCGTACAACAGATCGTATGACCTTTTTCGCTTAATATTCGCAAGTAGAAATTGAATAGGTAAATAAAGTCACGAAAATTCTCGTACGACAAAAAAAAAAAAAAAAATCGGAAGTGATGTCATGTGTTGTAATGTATTTGTATTGTATTTTCGGACAACAACTATACTGACTAAACGAAAATTGTACGATCTGGTATCATACGAGGATAATTTTCGTGCTTGCCCGGTTGAATAATAAAAAATCGGATGAACTGTCGTGATCGGCTCTCGAAAGTAGTGTACACACGATCCCAAAATTGTACGATTCTTACTCGGACGACAGTTTCCGTACAATATTCAAATCGTGTGTATGCGCCATAAGAGATGTCGTGATAAACTTGGCAGGCTGCCTGGATTTTTTTTTTTTTTACAGTTGTCAGCAGTGAGCAGAGAATGGCTCTGCACTGAATCAAGGAAATGCTGTTTAAAGATTGTGAGGGGGGTTGAATCGTGATCTTGATTCTTTAACGATTAATCGTGCAGCTCTAACGTATAGAAGGTGGCACAGCATTTATTATTTGTATTAGACGTAAAGTGGCTAACTACAGGGACAACGCTAGCTACTCATCACCAGAAGAAAAAAAAAAAAAAGCGATTTGTAAATGATAAAAAAGTTGCTGCTGTGACATTGCTATAACAATCTACTTCACTTGGTTGAAAAATATGCAGGAAACAATACAAGATAATATTGAAACCATGCTTCCAGATGCAGGAAACTCATATTGTGTATGATCATTTGATTAAATGGTCATGGTAGCAAAATGAAAGCTTAGCAAAAAGACAAGGCTGACACCGCTCAGTCCACAAAAATTCTAGCACAAAAGAGCTTATAAATCCACAAAGGGCAAAGAAAAGGTGCACTATTAGATGTAAATACTATAATGCAAAAAGAACATTCCATTAGAGTGAACTCTAAGGATTATTTTTTGGGTGACACTTGCCTACAAAAAAATAAAAAATAAAATAAAAAATGTTCACTTTCACACTTTCTTTGGTGAATAAACGTTTGACCTGCAGTGGCTCATTTCTTACAGACAGCTATCTAATATGGGAAACCTGGTAGCCAAAATGCAGAGGGAGCCGATTTATACTTTTCTTCCCTGGGCCGGCTGTTGGAGCACGTGGATTGCTGAAGCTCAGGTAAGTGAACAGGTAAGTGCATTCATGTAGCACACCCCTTGCCGCAACTATTCCAGGGTCTCCTCATGTAGTCTGTCTTTTGAGGCCGACAACCACCAAAAAGCACAACAGACAATTGGACAGTTTATCAATTTATTTAAAAAAAAAAAAAGTTTGCCCACAATTTGCATTTCATTTCCCAACGATGCACAACAATCCACACCGGAATATTAGACTGTACATTTACTACATCCTACTCAACAAATTAATCATCTCCAGCATTCTTTCCTAAAAGTATTATCTGAACAATGAAACTAATACTGTTCTTCTGGTGGATTACAAAAAACGAAATCTAAAAAGGTTTTACACTACAAACACTTTATGCTTTTCCATGCTGCATTACAAATACTTCACAAAGGCGGTTATGAGGAAAAAAAAAAAAAAATGTTAGACTCCAATAATTACATGAGGCTGTGAAAATACCTGCATGTTTGGACCGGACAGACTGGCTCCACTACAGGGGTCTGGTATGTGACTCGTCTTTCTTTTGCATTATTTTGTCTTGGAACAATCACTTGTTTTATAAAAACATAAAAACTTGGTAGAGAACTGAATGTGCCACATGCTCAACTGAGTAGGGTTAAAAGGAAGGAGGAGACAGAGCTACTAATAATCTAAAGAAAAAAAAACACAACTTGAGTCTCGTGATTTTTTTTTTTTTTTTTTTGTAATTTCACAACTAACAAACCGGGACAGAAAAGAAAATCCAAAAACAGTATGAATACAATGAAATTAATTCAATTAAAACGTTTGCATGGGACCTATTTTTAGCTTTCAAAAAAGCTCAACGAGATCTGGTAATGGGCAGAATGTGCGCTCACCCCAGATGTGGACCAAATATTTCTAGTGTGGTCACCTCTGCCTGTGGGGAATCCACCCCTGAGTGATTAGTTCTAGATGGTGACTCTCTCAAAAGGGTTAACCACAAGGTCTCCTGTTGCTTTTGGGATCTCTTGTATTGGTAGGGGAACTACACCTATATTAGGATCCCCTAATGCAAATAAACACCTCGCTGGATGGGTACTCAGATGGTATGATTCAGGAAAAAACACAATGGGAAATTCCATATAGCGTAAAACCATAGATTTATTTAAAATTAAAAAAATAAATAAATAAATAAAAGTGAAAAACACTACATTTTATGAGGTCTAAAATCTGGCATCTGGCCGGTACAGCATGGTTTTTGTGCAATTCGCTGCGGCCAGCCTGTAATGTGTGCTGCAATCTACAGCTCAGTTAGATTCCGGGCGTCTCGTGGGCGGAAGTGATGTTGCAGTGACGCGATCAAGCCTCGACACGTTTACCCACTTGCCGCCTGCCCACAGTCAAATGACGGCCAGGCGGTGCGGCTCTCGCTCTGGGTGGACGTCACATGACGACTTCCCAGAACGACCACTCTCGCACGCGCCCCCGCCATGTTACTAGGACACAATGCGACCCCGATCTGTGTAAAGAGCGATCACGGCTCTTTAACCATGTGATCGGCTGTGTCCAATCACAGCCGGTCACATGTAAACACAGATGCCGGTAAATGGCGCTCCTTGCCTCACACCAGAGTGTGAGGAGAGGAGAGCCGATCAGCGGCATCTCCTCACAGGGGACTGCTAGGTATGTAATCAGGGCACTGATCAGTGCCCTGATTACAATTAAGTGCCCACCACTGCCAGCAGTGCCAATCAGTGCCCACAATCAGTGGCAATTAGTGATGCCAGTCAGTGCTGGCTATCAGTAATGCCCATCACTGCTGCCCATCGGTGCCGCCTATCAGTGCTCATAAGCGTGGCATATTCGTGCCTCCTCATCAGTGCCACATAATCAGCGCCCATCAGCGCAGCCTCATCAGCGCCCATCAGCGCAGCCTCATCAGCGCAGCCTCATCAGCGCCCATCAGTGAAGCAGAAAAATGACTTAGTTTCTGTCAGTAAATTTTGTAAATAAGAAAAACTTATTTTTTTCCAAATTTTTTTATTTAGGAAAAGATAAAAAATCCAGGAGGGTTTAAATACCACTAAAAGAAAGCTTTATTTGTGTGAAGAAAACGATAACAATTTCACATGGTTACAGTGTAGCATGACCACGCAATTGTCATTCCAAGTGTGACGGCGCTGAAAAATGACCTGGGCAGGAAGGGGGTGTAAGTGCCCTGTATTGAGGTGCTTAAGCCAATCAGAAAGGGCTGTCATCAGGAAGCTCACATCCTTTGCAAAGCATCTGTACAGATGTTTAGATGAGGGAGACTAAGTCGAGAGAAGCTGTCTCCTCCCTCATTGCGCTTAGCTGAGTGGAGGAAGCAGCCGAAGGTTTCCTCTGATGTGTCCCCAGATGGGCGCTCCCAATAGGAAGTAGGCAGCGGCCAGCCCTACTGCCTGCCCTTTTCTCTCCCTCCAGCAATATTATGCTGACCATGGGGGGGGGAGCTGCTATAGCCCCTTGCACAGTGCTAGAACGCCAGACTTGCACTGTTACTTTGCAATATATGTCTAATAAAAAGAGATCAGTGCAGGACCCTTGTTCATTCAGGGCTCTGTGCACACAAATATACATGGTGTAATACAGGGCACTCCACAATGGATAGATCAGGTCTAGTGAGTGCAGGTCAGGTAGTACAGCCAAAGCAGCTATTTCCTTCTTCACCAGCAATGTAGTACTACAAAAGGTGGAACAGGAGATAATTCAAAAGGTTTCTCACAGGACTGTGACTTTAGGGCTGTTTGTTTTTGTACGAATACCAGTTTCATGAAGCAAAATTATCTTTGTAGGTCTGTTGTCTTTAATTTGATAAAGTGTATGTATTCTTAAATAACCCAAAATGCAGAGCGCAGTGCGGAGCCTTGAGTGTCCGTCAGAGTGGTCTCTGGACTGATACGTCGCTGATTTGTCAATGGCAGAGTCGGACCAGACACAGGATTCTCTCCCCAATTCACAGATCATGTAACAGGCAGTATAGGTACTGACTTTACCCATTGGAGGAGAAGACAGGAAGGGGCGTGTCACCATCAGATCATCTTTAGTGCAGCTTTGCCCAGAGAACCAAACCTGTTTAACCCCACAGCACTGGAATGTCAGCAACAGGAAGAGGACAGGGCAACCCTGCAGTGAGGATTTTACACAGTAGCCTACACATTAAGGGACATACTTCATTACAGTTAAGTAAAGTAACTTATGCTGTAGAAAAAATGTTCAACTAAAACTTCAGCATTGACTTCCCAACCAAGAAAGCATTTTGCGTACCCCTTTGATGCCTTTATGGGACAGAGGATGTGGATTGTGACTGTCCAAAGAAGTGCCCTAGGGAAAAGTCAGACAAATCCCATCCTAAGTAACAGAGAAAACAAGATCAGTAGGGCTTACAAAAGAGGCTTTCTGATGGCTAAAAATGGAAACACAAATGCATCAAGCAGTACTTTATTGAAATACATAGATGTAAACCATGCCTTGCCAAGTAATCTTATCTAATTTGCTGAAAAGGCAACATTTTAAAGCTCATCCTCAAATTCACATACCTGAATGAGTATGGCTTTATGTACACAGGACGTTGGAAAACCTCTTCTAAACGCTGGAAAATTAACAGCTAGTAACCGATGGTTAAAAATGTCCGTTTTGCCCCTTTTATGTGCCGCATTTATGAGCGTTTGCGCTTAGAACCTTTTTGTTTTTTTACAGAGAACCTCAATAGACCTTTCCAAATGCCCACACTGCAGGAAATACAAGTATTACTCCCACTCGAGCCCTCTCTCTCTCTACTAGGGTTCTGAAATATCTGTTTTTTTTCCACATTGTAAATGGTTAGAATAGTTTTCCCTTTGAAAACGCTTATGCGCGTAAAGGTTACTGCGTTTACACGCCGTTACAAGCATTTGATGTTTCAAAATGCCAAGTAAATTACCATCCTGAACACGATTTATCTGCTTTCAAAAAAAGTGCTTCTAACCTACTGTAAACAGCTGAGTGTACATATACACATAAGAAAACATTGAAGAGTTCAGGGGTTGCTGAAAAAAAAGAAACGTCCAACTCCTCCGAAACGTCTGTCTAGCAGCTGCATTGTACATGAGGCCTAAGAAAGGTCACTCGCCCCCCTGTTCTTTCATACAGTGCCATGTGGAGTTTAAATTAAAGACATTTTTAAATCTTTGTATACGGCTCTGACATTACCATCATGGGTGCATCCTGTGTTAAAGCGGAAGTCCACACATATTGTAAACTTTATATTAATCCCTTCATGGCATTGAACAGATGTCTAAATGAAATCGGTCTTTATAGTAGAACTTCCTGTTTCGGACCCCCGCGGGAGTAGGCATGTATATTCTTTATCCCCGGCGGTGCACTGTATCCTGGGAGGGCGGCGCACCGTCTCCTGGCAGCTAAGTTTCTGCATTCCCAGGAGTCAGTGCGGATCGCCACGGTGAAATCTCGAGAGATCGCCGTTGTGATGGCAACCTGGAAGTTTACGGCGCTCCGTGCCGTTAACACTGAGCGTGCGCGGGAATGAGCGGTGAATGCTGGTAGCTCAGCACTCACCGCATCCAGGAAGTAAATGGGCTTCACATACCCACAAGCAAGATGGAACCGGCTGTCAACAATTTTTAAAACGTTTTTTTATTCAAAACCAGACATTGGGGGACATAGTTCACCTAACAAGTGAGTGTTACATTGTTATGTCAGTGTCTGCACGGTTGAAAAAAAAAAATGAATGGTCAGTGGACCTCTGCTTTAAAATGTATATTTGCAAACAAAAAACAAACAGTTTCAAAACTTAAAAGGGGTTTAAAGGAATTTTTTTTTTTTAAATAACAAAAACATGTTATACTCGCCTCCGCTGTGCAGCTCGTTTTGCACAGAGTGGCCCCGAACTTGGTCTTCTGGGGTACCTCGGCAGCTGTCTCAGCCCCTCCCCGCAAGAACTAACCACCTTCATGTGCGCTCCCTTGATACAGCCGGCGGCTATAGCCTCTGTATCACTAGGCCCCGCCCCCCCGGCGTGCCGAGTCATAGGATGTGATTGACAGCAGCACGAGCCAATGGCTGCGTTGCTTTCAATCCATTCACTCATCGGGGGCGAGCGCAGCAGGTTTAGGGGCTCAGGTAAGGGTGGGGGCGGTACTGTCGGATGTTTTAAAGTGAAAAAACGCAAACCTTTACCCACAAATATAAAAGAAAAAAATGCCACAGTTCCTTAAATGTATCTTTCCTACAAAGAGCACATATGGGGGTTTATTCCAGGGAGGACTGAATCTAAATCAAGTCGATTTAAATCATGATTGAAATCACTAGTAAAAAGGCTTGATTTAAAATCAACTCGAAAAATTTGACAGAGCAACTGTCATCTGTCCCGCAGCGGCTCCTCCTCTGGCCTGCTGTTTACTCACCGATGGCTGGTGATGCGGCAGTGACTCAACAAGGTAAGAGACGTGGCGGCAGCAGGTGAATGGACGCCTGCTAACAGGCACTGCCACAATGGATCTGAAATGACAGGTGCTCTTTAAAAAAGTAAGCACATATTCTTGCTGGTAGTTACAAACTTTAATATCTGCAAACAAAATGAAGGTTACCCATTTACAATACAAAACCTAATCAATCATACAGTTTTTAGTGTACATAGATTTGCAAAACAATGGGATAAAGGAATATTCCTTAACTTTGTTTTAGCTTATGGTTACTCTGAAATTGTGTTAATGCATCAGTGCAGTGCATGTTATCTCAGCTTGCAGAGATTTATTGAACGAGTTGACCTAACATGTAAATGTTGCAGAATATACAGCTCATGCTACATTATTTTGTTTATTCAGTATGAAATGGAGCTTAGCTAATAGCCCTCATGCACACAGGCTGTTAAAAAAACGTTATGAAAACGCCAGTATCTTTGCAGTGAATTTTTTTAACTTTTTTCAGCTTTTTTCAGCGTTTTTGCAATAGCGGTTTTTAGCGTTTTTCCGCGTTAGCGTTTTGAGCGTTTTTGAGCGTTTTTAAGCGTTTTTGAGCGTTTTTGAGCGTTTTTCAGTGTTAGAACGTTTTTACAGCTGAAAAACGTCTTTCAGAACGCACTGGTCCTGGGTTTTTTTTACAGCTTAAAAACGCTTATGCCACTTGCAGCTCAAAAACGCCTAGGTGGGCATGAAGCCATAGACTAACATAGACAGGCCTTTTTAAGCTGCAAAAAAAGCTCAAAAAAGCAGCTGTAAAAACGTCCATGTGCATGAGGACTTAAAAGGCATCTTAAATAAACTATCTTTAGATAGATTTTTACTCCAAAAGCATTTTATTAAAATAAAATTGAGAAAAAAAAAAAAGGATAAAAAACAAAACAAAAAAAACAAAAAAAAGTGTCAAATCAAAAATAAAAATTCAGATTTTATTTTAAATCATTGATTTTTATCTACCCTGATTTATTCATAAGTGTTTTCACCCAAGATTCACACACCTTCATTACAAAAAATATGTGAATCCTGGTTTAAAAAAAAAAAAAAGTATCTTTAGGACTCTTTCACACAGGGCGGACCAGTGATGATCCGCCCCGTGAACACCCGCTTGCTCAGCGGGGATCGCTCCGCCGATCCCCGCTGAGCAGGAAGATGACAGGTCCATCGCTGCAAACTGTGCAGCGACGGACCTGTCAGAGCGCCGCTCTCCCCTATGGGGGTCGGATGAGGACGGACCGTAGTGTCCGTCGTCACCCGATCCGATAACGGATGGAAAAGTAGGGTTTTCCTCCGTTACACTTTTCGGATCGGAGCGGGTCGGATGTCAGCGGACATGTCACCGCTGACATCCCACGCTCCATAGGGATACATGTGTGTCCGTTTTTCATCCGAAAAAGGAAGGATGAAAAACGGACATACGGATCCCTCGTGTGAAAGAGGCCTTACACTGTTTGGCTTTCCCATTTACTTACTTACAACATACGGCCACATGTATTTTTTTTTTTTTTGTATAAACAGTTTTAATAAACTATCTTTGAAGCACACACATACAAAGAATAATGAAACTCCCTTATGCAAAAACAAAAAAACATAAAAAACAATGGGCCTCTGAGTAAAACCAGTTGGTCCGCAACTTGTGTTTTCATATGGTCACAGAAATCCTCCACGACTTCCTAATATCTTACAGAGGGGAGTTACATAAAAAAAACTACTATGTCTATATATAATGCATTCATTAGAAAAACAAACATTCAAAACCTGTAAAGGCTTGAAAGTACTTAAGAAAACTGTCACATACTGCTTTATGTACACACGCTATAATGAATGCATGCTTCTCTATAGCTTGCTCATGGCTGTGCTCAGAATACTTTCATACAGTATGCAGTACAGCAAAAGCAGTCGGCGTGCCGCACCTCCCTCCTGAACCTTCCTTATGCCTTTACCTTTTGATCACAAGTATTACAAAGCCTTGCATGTCATCCATTGAGAAACAACGACAGGTTACCAGCTCCTGGCTTGGTTTATTTATTTATTTTTACATTTTCTGCCCTTGTCAACGTCTGGCGCCAGCAGAACACCATAAATAATAAACCTGGACTATGGAATGAGCTACAGACCAGCTAAAGACATGCGACTTTCAAATGCCCTCAGCTTTAAAATGTTCAGGTGATGTGGTACTCTGCTACGTTCCATCCTATATACCTGATGAAAGAGCAGTCATTGCAACCAGACTTTCCAGTCTCAGATATGCTTTGCTAAAAGTGGAGTCTAAACAAAGCCCCTATCCTGCTGAGATTAGAGCCGGTAGCAGAGACATTACAGCAAACACAGAAGAGAAAGATGCTGCCCATATTGCGGTGCGCACTTTGACACCTGCACTCATATATAGACGTGTATGTAAATACCTAAATTCCATACACAGTAGAGCTGCACGATTCTGGCCAAAACGAGAATCACAATTTTTTTGCTTAGAATAAAGATCACGATTCTCGCGGCATAACATCATCTTTCACAATATACAAAAAAATTGGGCTAGCTTTACGGTTTTTTTTAATTCATTAAAGTGCATTTTTTCCCCAAAAAATTTAATTTGAAAGACCGCTGCGCAAATACCGTGTGACAAAATTTTGCAACCACCACCATTTTATTCTCTAGTCCATAAAAAGTCCATGGCTACTTCTCAGTTCTCTGTGTGTTTACTGCCTTATAAGGATCAGGGCATATATAGCACACAGTGTTGTATGCATTTTGTGTATTTTACATCATTTAAACAACCACAGCCTCTGAATATATCCTTCTTGCATCTTTGAAATATCAAGCAGGATCATGTGACACAATTTTCAAAAATGAGCCAAAAGAAAGCTAGTTACTATGCAAGAAAACAAGCGTTAAGCTGGCTATACATTATACAATGTTCTTATTTTGAAGCGTTCTCATATTAAATTGAAGTGTTTAGGTTTGACCTCATATTATATGGTTTTGGTAAATCTAAAAGGAAAATTGTTCAAGCAAATTGCATGGCATCCTATGGGAAAGCATATGTCAAATTGCCTATGTACAATTTTTGCACTCTTGAGCATTCCTATTGAATTCTACTTCGGCTAACACAAGAACGACTGCTCCAAAAGAAGCTCATGTACTTTTTCAGAGGACGAGCGTTAATCAAGTCTATGTTCAGATGTGAACAGACACCACGGAGTATAATGGAAATCCTAGTGTCAAGCTTTACACCACCTAGGTGTGAACAAGGCAACAATTGAGATGAACGTGCTTTCAAACAGAACATTAAAGCGGGGTTCCACTCAAATTTTTAACTTAATTATACCCCCTTCAGTTAATTGCATAGATGTTGAAATGCCACACGAAATTTTTTTTTTATCGCTGTAATTACCTTTATATTGTACTTTGTGGCACTTCCTGTCTCTCCTCCCATGGGAGTAAGTGTGTTTATTGCCTTTCCCCGGCGCCGCACTGTCTCCTGGGAGCTTAGTGTCAGGCTTCCCAAGATTTAGTGCGGAAACAATGATCATGCAAGTGAACAAGCTGTGAATGAAAAGCATTCACCGCATCCAGGAAATCAATGCTTGTGGGCTTCACATGCCCACAAGCAAGATGGAAACAGCCAGCATCACATTTTTTAAGTTATTCTTCAGTACGAAAACAGAGGCAGAAATATTACACCCAAACGATGAGTATTATTTTGGGATTAGCAAAGTGTCTCAATGACCTAAAAAAAAAAAAAAAAAAAAAAAAAAAAAAGGATTTCTCACCAGACTTCCGCTTTAAAGAGGTTGTAAACCTCCATTTTAAATTGTATCTACAGGTAGGCCTATAATAAGGCTTATCTATAGGTACAGTAAATATCTTCTAAACGTGCTTCGTTTAAGAGATGTTTCATTTCTACTGTGCCGATGATGTCATGCGCCGTTTAGAAACATCCCTCCGTGCCATTTCTTCACTAGCGAGTGCTGTGACTGGCGGCTCCTGGGCGCATGCACGGGTGTGACGTCACGCAACTCCGGCCAGTCACAGAGCCGGAGTCTGCTGTCCCGCAAGGAAGAGGGGGGCCAATATTGATGCGGCCTCCAGCGGGGACAGTGTGGGCTTCGTTTGCAGGTGTCACATAGTATGCTAGTATGCGATGCATACTAGCACATTATGCTTTTACTTTGCAGGGAATAAAAGAAGGAAGTAAAAACCATCAGGGTTTACTTCCTCTTTAAAACCAGTCAGCAAGCCATAAATGGACTTCAAGGGCCAGTCAAACCAATTCAAGTGCCAACATTTAAAGTGAACTGGTCATATCCACCAAAGTGCACAGATTGACATTACTGGTAATGTGGATAATGTCCCTGTCACTCTACTGTCAGAACATCTGTATTCAGATGCAGCATTTTCACCTTCTTTTACAAGCAGGAGCCCTTATTTTAGTAGTTGCAAATAGCCAAAATAAACGTATTAATATGTGCTATGATGACAAAGCTAGAATGTACTTCAAGCTTTAGCTCTGGTTCACATTGGTGCGTTTTGACATGCGATTTGACAAGTCAAACCACAGACTGTATATTTTATACATGCGTAGGTGTATATAGATCGTATCCAGGTGCCACATTACCACTATCACTTATTGGTCTCATCTTGCTAATTATGGTCCTATTACACCTTTCTTTATAAACAATTATATCATTGATAGTTGGTTGTCCCTTAGACTGCATGTTTCATATAAAGTCCCATCTGTTACAACTGTCGCGCCGCGTCCCCCCCGTAATTTTCAAACCACATGTCAAATCGGTGGCAATGGCACCGTCCTAATCGGTGTGACGCTGCATTTGCGATGCCGCACCGATTTCAAAAAGTAGTTTCTGTACTAATTTTTGCGATTTCGGGGTGCAATTTCCATTGACATCTATGCAGAAACCCACACAGATGTCTGAAATCTCGGCCAAAATCAGTTCAGCTGAATTCGCACGGCTTCATTCTCACAGCTCAGTCTGAACCTGGGATAACTGTTCTTTTTAAAATAGTATAAAAATGCCAAGCTGTGCATTGCAATTTAGGTATTTTGCACAATGACACTGAAAATATACACACAGTACCCGTGTATATCCACAAGGTAATGAAAACTAGGCGGGACAAAGCCTGTCTATTACTATATAGTGAGGCGGCAGAAGACATCAGAAATAGCATTTGTCTTCAATGGGAGGCAACAGGACTTCGAGCTCTGCATGGCAGATAGTACAGAAAAACGGCTTCATAGATTCCAGAGCACTCATACAAAACTGAACTTGATAAAAGTGCTTTATCAAAAGGTGTAATCTAGACAAGTTAATGGATTACTCTGGCATGCATGTGGCACAAGGGGAAAAGTGCATTCAGTTAAGCAGAATTTCAGTAGTCTACTTATATCAGCAATGTGCCAAGCTGGAAATAATCACCTCTTCACTAATGAATTGTGATAACTACCCAGCCAGGATTGTGTGGGCTTTATTCTTCCATTTTCACTTATGTTATGTAGTATGATTTGTACATGCTAGACTAGAAGTGTACCTTTAAAAACGGTCTTAAAAACATTGTGAACTTTGGGGGCGTGGCCGGATGTGAGCGAGGCAGCTAGCTTTTCTACAGAGCTCCGTCCATCCTGAGCAAAATCCGCATTATTGGAGCACCTTGATCCTTTCTAAAACCTAACCGGCACCTGGGGGAAGGTGAGAGGTTCACAGAGATGCCTTCCGCGGCCTCCAAACTGCAACAGAAGGGCCACACTGAACAGCGCAAGACTCGCTCCACAAAGGGGACGGACAGAGGCTCCGCCCCCGCCATCTTGTCTTCCCGGAAGCCTGCACAGAGCGCCAAGCACACAGCATCCATGATGGCGCAGACAGAGGACACAGAGGAGCTGCTGGCTGATACGGAGGGAATAGAGGAGCAGTCTGTGGCGGTGGATGCAGAGGCGATCACAAGACCGATCCTGGAAGCCATCAGCGCTAGTAAGTCTGAGCTAATGGGGAGAATTGATCATTTATCAGCTGAATGCACTCTGATCAGACATGATCTTGACAAAATCAGAGGTCGGCTGACCACAGTTGAAGACAGGGTTTCCGGGGTTGAAGACACATCCCACACTCAGAGTAATCAACTTGCTGAACTCCGCGGCCTAGTAAACTCCCTCCAACGCAGAGCAGACGACGCTGAGGACCGCCAAAGACGAAACAATGTTAGGGTGGTCGGCCTTCCAGAGGGTGCAGAAGGAGACAGGCCAGTGTTATTCGCTGAAGATTTCTTCGCAAAGCTACTCTCATTGGAAGATTTACCCCCCACTTACATAGTGGAAAGAGCACACAGAGTTCCCACTGGGAAAAGACCACCGGGAGCCTTTCCTAGACCCTTTTTGGTGAGATTCCTAAACTACAGAGATAGGGACATGATCCTGACGCAATCCAGAAAAGCCAAAGAACTCAAATTTGAAAATGCCAAGATAATGCTATTCCCTGACTTTTCTGCAGCCACGCAACAGCAGCGTCGCTCCTTCAATGATATAAGAAAACGCTTAAGGGAGAAGGAGGTACAATACAGTATGCTATATCCCAGCAGGCTCAGGATACAGTATAAAGGCAATGTGAGATTCTTTGATAACCCCGCTGAAGCATGCGAATGGATGGACAAACAACTCTCCTAATACCAATATTGGGGAAAAGGCCAACTGAATAGACTGTTACAGTTCACCCTCTTTAATGGTGTCACTGCTTGAAAGAAAAGTAATTTGTTGTTAAATTCATTCCCACTGTTGGAGTTTGAAAACTGCCATTTGTTCTGCGGCAGTCCTAGCACCAGGATGATAAGTCACACAGCCAGAAAGTGGAAGTGAGAATTCATGATCATCCCTGAAGGCAACATCACCATTGCAAGGAGACACTATAGCAACACAAGGCCCGGAGGCTCAGTAATATCATGACCCCAGTTTCCGAAGGGGCGAAGTGACTCTCCTGAAGGACATTTAATGGAGCCCGATCCAGTCACACCTGACATTAAACACATCAGCGGGCGGAGGGATCGTTGCTAAGGCTTCCTGTCATGTAAGTCCCCTTATTTTTCTCTACATATTCAAGCTCCAAGGAACATTTTACCCGGAGCATCTAGAAGGAAGACGAACACTACATCAGAGGAGCTGTCAGACTTTCGCCGTATACGGCAGATGTCCACGTTATTTTTTATTTTTTCGTTTTTTGGGAGAAAGCTACATGCCAGACTTTTCTACGTTCGGTTGGGGTTGTTCTCTGGTATAATAGCAGGGGGGGGAGAGTTTAGTAAACTTGTCACGGCCCAGTTTGACTCAGGTAAAATAGATCACTTATCTAGCTGGTGTACATTGCATGGGAGGGGAAAGTTTCCTATGAAAGGTGATGACATATTTTATTTTCATACAAATGTCGGGGACGGATAATTTGCACATAGTGTCTTGGAACGTCAGAGGCCTAAACAACAAGTTCAAGAGAGCCTCGGTGTTCCAATACCTAAAACAGTCAAAACCTCACATAGTCTTCTTGCAAGAGACTCACTTGGACGGAGGTAAGGTGATGTCTCTCCGTAAACCTTGGATACAAAAAAACTTTCCACTCCACCTACTCTACCTATGCAAGGGGAGTTTCGGTACTAGTTAGCAAGTCCATTCCGTGTAATGTACACCAAGTTATAACTGACCCTAGTGGCAGATATGTGGCACTGGTAATTGATGTGTATTATAATAGGATGCTACTAGTAAATGTCTATATTCCTCCTCCATTCCAGATCCAAATGTTATATGACATGTTGACCCGATTGGCCCAATTTCTGCATCTCCCCCTGCTCCTGATGGGAGACTTCAATGCGATACTTGATGCAGCATTGGACTCCTCCAACCCGGGCAGGGCGAGTTCGGCGGACCTTTGTGGATGGGCCATGACGGCGGGCCTTCTTGAACTTTGGAGATGGAAACATCCAACAGATAGAGGGTATTCTCACCTGTCATCGACTCACAGGTCGGCAGCAAGAATTGATCTTGCATTTGGTAATAATCGAATACTGCAATATGTGAAGAGGGTTGAATATCTGGCCGGTGGTCTATCTGATCATAATCCTCTCTCTCTGGCTCTGTCCCTTCCAACCGGGGCAAGGGGGAGAGGATGGCGTCTCTCAACTATCTGGTTACAAAATGAACAGGTGGCGACGCAAATCGAGGAAGCCACTAAATCTTACTGGGAGGTCAATTCGGAATCAGCCGAACCACCCATAGTGTGGGATTCCTTCAAGGCAGTAATTAGGGGAGAATGCATATCAGCCATAAAAACTGCAAGAGTAAATGAAAACGAGGAAATGGAAATATTACAACAGGGGGAGAGAGATTGCGCAGATGCTCACGCTAGGTCTAACAATGGGTCCTCCTACGAAGCCCTGCTGGAGGCGAGACGGCGATTATCTATACATGTAAAGGGTTTAACTAGCTCAGATTTAACAAGGGTGGCACACAGGGTGTTTGCAGAGGGGGACAAAAATGGCAAGCTCCTGGCTATGTTAGTGGCCGACCAATCACCCATTGCTCATATACCGGTGATTAAAAACAAGCAAGGAGTTCTGGTTAATGAACCGACCGCCATAATGCAGGAGTTTGTCGATTTCTTCTCCGCCCTGTACTCACCAATCCCGAAATATGATAAAAAAGAAATGCACGAACTACTAGAGGGGCTAAATATCCCAAGACTGTCAGATAGCGACTGCCAATTTCTAGAGGCAAACATAACAATCAAAGAAATACAGGCAGCTATTTTTGCTTTCCCATCTAACAAGGCTCCGGGGCCGGATGGGTTCCCCGTGGACTTTTACAAAGAAAATGTGGAACAGTTGGCGTCCAGACTTCATTGGCTCATGGAACACTGTCACAAAAATTCATCTCTCCCTAACTCTATGCTAGAGGCTTATATGATCCTGCTGTTAAAACCAGGGAAAGACCCTACGGACTGTGCGTCATACAGGCCAATAGCACTGTTAAACACAGACCTAAAGATCCTAACAAAAATCCTTGCAACAAGACTAGCGACGGTGATCCCGGCCATAGTAAATATCGACCAAACGGGTTTTATGCCAGGTAAATCGACTGACACAAACTTAAGGAGACTATTTACACACTTACAGCTGCCACCCTCAGACTCTGAAACAAGGATTGTAGTATCCATAGACATAGAAAAAGCATTTGATTCAGTCGATTGGAATTTTATGTTTAGGGTGCTGGAGGCTATGGGTTTCGGCCTGAACTTCAGAAATTGAATTCATATGCTATACAAGAATCCAAAGGTAGCTATTAGACTGGGATCTTCGGTGTCTACTTTCTTCGAGGTGGGTAGAGGGACTAGACAGGGGTGTCCACTATCCCCATTCCTATTTGCCCTGGTAATGGAACCTGTGGCCATTGCACTGAGATCCTCGAGTAATGTGGGGGCGGTTAGAGTGGGGACAATTCACGAAACATTGGCCTTATATGCAGACGACATGCTTCTGTTTTTAAATGACCCGGCAGCCTCTTTAAAAGCGGTATTAGAAACCCTAAACAAATTCGCCCTCTTTTCAGGGTTCAGGGTAAACTGGAGTAAGTCGTCCATATTGCCTATAGACATCAAAGCTAAAGACAAAGCAGACCCAAATCTCCAACTGCAATGGGTGGATACACTCAAATATCTCGGGGTTAAAACAACAGCGAAGGTTCAGGATTATTTCAGATTAAATTTGTTACCACTGCTAGCTCTCATTAAACAAAAATTTCAGGCATGGGCCAAATTGCCCCTTTCCCTGATAGGGAGAATATGCCTTATAAAAATGAAAATTTTACCGGTAATCCTATATTTTCTCAGACACCCCCCGGTTTGGATACCAAAGGCTTACTTCAAGCGCATAGATAGTCTGATAGTCTCATTTTTGTGGACACCGAAGCTTCCCCGGGTGGGTCTCAGGGTTCTACAGGAACCTAGTGCACAGGGAGGACTAGCGTTACCGGATTGGCACAAGTACTATCTAGCGGGACAAATGGTGTTTGCCCGCAGATGGCTAATGTCAGACGATGGGGACGCGGCCACGGTTTTGGAAGCAGCTCATCTAGGTTCATACGAAAGCCTACGACTGGCCCTATTTAGGGGTATTAAAACAGACTTACCACTTACAGAAACAATGATAGCCACAATAAGAGCCTGGGGTTTGGCAGTAAAATTATCTTCTCCTAGCTACCTGGGTTTCTCCCCATCCACACCATTATGGATGAATCCTTTACTCCCGCAGTTTTATAGTCTCCTGGACCCAATGATATGGGTAGTAAAGGGTATCAAAACTCTGAAGGACCACATCTTTTGGTGAGCTTCTGACCTTTTCACAGCTCAAATCCAGACATGACTTACCAAACTCATACCTCTTTCGTTTCTTTCAAATTAGGCATGCATTCCAAAAACAATTTGGGGAGCTGAAGGTGGAATCCCTGCCATCAGCTCTGGAATCTCTGTTGACAGACGAGGAACTGCCCAAAGTTCTCTCAGTAACGTACAAAGAACTTTTTAAAACTACCCCTAAGGCGGTTCTCAAATGTAGAACCAATTGGGAGACCGAGGTTCCAGAGCTACAGGGGGAGGACTGGGACGATCTATGGACGCAACCCTTTAAGTACTTAGTTGCAGCAAGAGACAGACTGATTCAATTTAAGTTTTTACATAGAAGCTATTATACCCCGGCTAGACTTGCAAAAATGTATGGGGGAGACACAGCAAAGTGCTGGAGATGCTCTTTCTCTCCAGCTAATGCGGAACACATATTTTGGTCATGCCCACTTATCCAATTATATTGGAAGGAAATTACGCAGTGCATCTCAGACTTGATCTCAATTCCCATCCCAGTGACAGTTAGGGTCTGCTTATTGGGGCTAGTAGAGGACCTGGCTCCAACCAGGGCCTTAAGAACGCTAATAACCATTCTCTTATTCTATGGGAAAAAAGCAATCCTCCTTAGATGGAAAAGCAAGGACGCTCCAGAGGGAAGGTTTTGGAAACAATTAGTCAATAATATGCTTCCGTTCTACAAGACAACATATAGAGCAAGGGGTTGTGAGAAAAAGTTTGACAAAATATGGAAGGTGTGGTGGGAATCCAACACTACGGTGGGATAGAGACCTATTCCAGGGTGTGTACATTTGATTAATATTAACTCAAATGCTAATTATAAAGACAAAGAATACTATATCTATATGAGGGAAAGAAAACTAAGACAAAGGAAACAAAACAGTAGTTGGAAGTTACTGTGATACAGCAAAAGAACAAATGTAATATAGAAGACTAAACTATCAGCCTGCTAAAGTATTGTCCCTGTGCCGTGACAGGTTTATGGGAGGGGGGGAGTAAAGGGAAGGGGGTTCGGGGTAGGCGTAGACTGTAATTGGTAGGGTTTAGATATGTTAGGCCCTGCGAGGCCAAGTTTCACTGGGAAGGTGTCACGTTGACACACCCAGCTGTACAATTTATACTGCAAAACTCAATAAAAAGAAATTAAAAAAAAAAAAAAAACATTGTGAACTTTAAAAAAAATTTTCACGATTCTCAAGCTTATATCTAACTGAAAACTCAAATACACGTTAAAAAAATATGGGACATTTTAGAACAAATGTGCTGTGGCTCTCAGCAGCTGTTGGTAGAAAAAGCTGGACACCAATAATATCCTGTCATAGGCTATTTGAAAAAAATCACAAGATACTCTATTTAGATATTACCTGAATTTAAGCCAGTGTCATGGTACTGGACTAGCCATGATACTAAGAGCACTGAATTTTATCAATACCCACTCCCGCAATTCCCACCGTGAAAAATGGCCCGTGTACCACCCTCTGCCCTCTCGCAGCCCCCTGGGACAGGTGACATGCCCCAGAAGGTTGCAGGGCCATGGCCATTCCTCGGGAAGCTCCCATATTCAAGATGGCAGCACTGGCCTGCGGGAAGACAGCATAGGACTCCAGGCACTGGTAGGTACCCTGACGTATTTGTAGCTGCTGACTTAGGGGAAAAAAAAAAAAAAAAAAAAGACTGGAGTTCCTCTTTAACTCTAATGAGCTTGTTTATAATTCACAAGCATCAATGTAAATGGTCTATTTTAATAATTTACAGAAGTAGGACCGATGCCATTTTGGCCCTACGTCTATGGATCACAGTAGAGCCGCACGATTCTGTAGAAAACTGGAATAACTATTTATTTTTTGCCGTAGAATAAAGATCATGATTCTCGCGGCGTAACATCTTTCAAATTATACAAAAAAATTGAGCTAACTTTACTGTTTAGTTTCTTTTTTTTTTATTGAAGTGTATTTTTTCCCAAAAAATTGTGCTTGAAAGACCACTGCGCAAATACAGTGTGACAAAATATTGCAACAACTGCCATTTTATTCTCTAGGGTATCTGCTGAAAAAGTATATATAATGTTTGGGGGTTCTAAGTAATTTTCTAGCATAAAATACAGATTTTAACTTGTAAGCAACAAGTGTCAGAAAAGGGCTTAGTCAATAAATGATTAAACTGCCTTCATTTACAGACTGAAGTTCATCCCTTTGATCTAAAAGAACCAAATGATACAATGTTTCTTTTTATCTCAGCACTGAACAATGTTGTAAAAAACTTTGCCGGCTTTTTTTTTTTTTTTGACAGCCCTGAGCAGAGAACTGCTCTGCATATGTTGCATGAATCGTGGAAATGCCAGATTAAGATTGTGAGGGAGGTTTAAATGAGATTGCGATTTTATAACGATTACTCGTGCAGCTCTAGATCATAGGAATGCAACTAGTCCTTCACTTACGTAACCCGTTTTCAGCTGACAGCGGGCTTAAGTCTGCTGTCGGCTAACGTCAATCAATGGGTCAAGACTCTAGAACCATCCAGATGCCTGGACTGACAACTGGCTCAGTCTCTGGGAGAGGCACTAGGAGACTGAGCCAGCCGCTCCCACCCCCTCCAAAGCCTAGTGTTCCAGGGAGTGCTGGAGGGGCAGGGCAGAGAACCAGTGATTGACAGTCACAGCTCTTTGCTCGGTGCGAAGAGGAGAACTGAGTGATCAGCAGTGTTTGACCGCTCAGGTCTCAATGCAGAGCCAGCAGGGGATCGATGCTGCATCCACCTAGGTAAGTACAAATGTTTTTTCCCCAACCCCATACATTTCATAAGTAATGTGATTTTCTTGCATTATAAAAAAAAAGCTAAGTCCGGGAAAAATTGTAACCTACCGTTGTAGTGGGGCTAAAGGGGATAAATGCTAAATTTCATTCACCTTTAAACACAGTTTTGCTTATTGTATCTCCCTCCTGCAGGCTTCCTCCTCCCTGCTTCTCTTTGGTGCACCAAGCATTTAACCCTTGCAGGGCAAGGAGCCCAAATGCAAGTGTAGTTTAGAATTTTTTTAGCATATCACTTTTTTTTTTTTTTTTTTGTGTATGAAGCTGCCTTGGTTACATTATTTTAACTAGGTAGAGGCCCTAAGAACTGGCACATTAGAGGGTTTACAAACATTTCTTACGCTGAACTCCCTTGTTCGTAATATCTTATCAGGCATCATTCAAAAAGGGTTTTACATATGAACACAAACCTAAGTGAATCTCTCTGCTAGGGTTCCATTAACCATGCAGAATGGCAGAACAGAAGACAGGCATTTGTACAAATGCTCCAGTGTACGAATCCTCCCATAGCTCCCATGCATGGCTCATGTACGCTCTTTTTTTTACTGCTCCTTATAAAGACTCTACAGTTCACCCGTTAGAAAAATAAACTAAACAGATCTTTTTAGGTTAAGCCCCACTTTACTTGAATGCCACAACGGTAATGGAAGTTTAAGTGTTGCCGGATCTGTGGTAAGGCTTGGTCTGAAAAAGGAAATTGAGGAAATAAAGTTTATAGCACAGGGAAAGAGTTACTAAAATTGACTATGGATATAGACAAACAACTTCACTCGTTTTTTTTTTTCTTCTTTCCTTTTTAAATCAAACCAATTATGTATTCACTAATTATATCTAAAAAGGGAGATAAGTAAAACATTACCAGTGAACCCTAGAAAACTTTAAACAAATGTAAGATCTGGGGATGGAAGGCAGCTTCTGACAATTATCCAGGGAATCCGGCTTCCCTCAAATGCTGGCCCGCTAATACTCTCCAGATTTGCTGGGTCTGCATCAAAACATCCCCACAAAGTGTTTACATTCATGCAGGGTTCATGTAGAGGGTCAGGCTAAGCAAAGGTCTACAAAAGAAAAACGGAAAAGGAACACCAAAGCTGGAAGAATGTTCAAAACACTGCTATGTATTAGATCTACCAAAGTCTCCGACACTCGGATAGGTCATATTTAAAGTGGTTCTAAAGGCTCTAGGTTTTTTTCTACCTTCGTGCATTCTATTCATGAAGGTAAAAAAAAGCTGTGTGCAGCAGCCCCTCAGCCCCCCTAATGCTTACCCGAGCCTCATCCCAATCCAGCAATGTGCACTAAACGAGCCTTGGCTCTCCGGAGACTCCCGCTCTAATAGGCTCCTGCTGCTGTCAATCACAGCCAGTAAGCCAATCAGGAGACGGAGGGGCGTTGCCGAGCCGTGGCTCTGCGTGTGAATGGACACACAGAGCTGTGGGTTGTGAGCGAGCTTGCTCAGGTACCCCCAGAACAAGCTGCCTGTCCTGGGGACACTTGGCAGGAGGAAGAAACCAGGAGCACCGGCGAGGGACCCGAGAAGAGGAGGATCCGGCTGCACTGTGAAAAACCATTACACAGAGCACGCAAGCATGACAAGTTTGTTATTTAAAAAAAAAAAAACAAAACAAAGAAAAGAAGACTTTAATATCCCTTTAATGATCTAGCCAGAGAAGAAAAAGACATGGAAGCCTTTTATATAAAAGATAGGGATCATGCTGCAGTCAGCTTACAATGTGTTATGTACGTGGCAATCAACCCATCAAACTGGAATCTGGCTCCACATTTGACCACCCTCAATGGGATGGTTAAATGTGGTCGATGTAGTCTTTAACCACTTAGGACTTACCTGTATGTTCTCAGGTTGAAGTAGCTGTACCAGGATATCATGGATGCAGCTATGATCCCAGTACCAACATTTTCAGCCGGTGATGGGCTTTAATGTAGACCTGATACAAGCGGCTCTACAGCTGCCTGATTACGTCTACAGTAGTACAGTAATGACGCAGGTACATCAGTACTCGCCTCCCCTCTGATCTCAGTTTGATTAGATACTTTTGAGGGCAGAGGAGACTAGACCCCAGATCTCTCAGAAGAGAGCAATCATTCTAGTGCCATTTCTCCCGTTTAACCTAAACTAGTAAGCTGTACAGGGTTTTAAAGCTTCGCCTATGGAGATTTTGTAGGTCCCCTAGCTTGACAATTCCACAAGCATGGGCAATTTTAAAGCATGTTGGGTATTTACTTGGCATATCATATTTAATATTAACCCAAAACAAAAACGGGTATTATAGTGTGTTTGTGTACTATACTTAATTTCTATGTATTTTTGCATTTTAAAAATGGCTGCACAAATAGTGTTTGACAAATTGCAATGGTCATAATTTTATTCTCCAGGGTCTTTGCTTCCAAATAAAAAAAAATTTGAATGTTTTGGAGTTCTAAATAATTTTCTAACAAATAAAATGCCAATTTAAGTGTACATGAGTGGTGTCAGAATTGGCCTGATCGGTGATTAATCAAAAAGGTATAAAGGACAATTTGTGAAATTACTGTATATGGGTAGATTTAGTCCCAACTCTGGAATGGAGAAAAATAAAAGGGTTAGTAAATGCACTTTGAATATGTATACTTGTTCTGGTGGCAAGCTTTCAACGAGGGAATATCCCCTTTGGAAAGAAATTCCTCTTGTACTCCGTTATGCAATGTGCTTGGTGGGCTTCCATAAAAGGCTCTGATCGGTAAATTCCAGATATCTTCCTTTGTCCAGTTTTCTTTACCAGTGCCAAGTGTATATTTCTCAAATGCTCCAAAAAAGCAAAGAACCAGAAAAGTTCAGCTTGGGAGAAAAGCTCACTATAATTTAGCCATCTGTAAAAATGTACCTAAATTTTTGGCGAATCAAGAGAACATCCAGGTTATTCTAAAAAAAACAAAAGGGGGGTTTGGTAATATTTATTCTTCATTATCTAAAAGTAGAATTACAGTTTTAACTTGAAGACTAGTAGGGGAAAAAGACCAAATCACATTTAAAAAACAAACACTCCTATGGCCTCAAAAACTCCACTAAAGGGATAAAGTAGATGCAAAATCTGCAAGACACGTTTCCTGTGTGAATTTACACGTCACAGGCAGGCCAAAAGAATTTTCAACACAACAGCAGAGCAGATAGAGATCACCATATTTTTTTTCCTCTGCTAGACCAGATCTTGTTTTCATTCAGAGGAAATATTACCGATTTAAACTTTCACCCTTTTGTCCTAAACGAAGAGTACACAACGCACAACTGCATAAGAATGCAAGATATAAAAACGATAGCAAAATATATGAGCATTCTGTGCACTTATTTCCCCGCTTATCTATGATCAGCTCATATTTTAGATTCATATTAATATAATCTACATACAAATTTCTGCCTGGTAAACTCAAACGTGGAATAGGTTATCAGCAAGCCACAAATAAAACTGCCAATGACTGCTATGAAGGCTGGGTAAAACTCATGCTATTTGGAAAAGTACTGGTTTCAATCGCTAGATAAAAATTATTATTATAATCACCAGAGTATTTGAGAATACTGGTTCATGCTGACATTGTGCCACAGAAAAACATTGGTAAATGTACCCCTGTGACAAAAAAAAAAAAAAGAAGCACGACTAACAAAAAGGATTGTACATACTCTTCTTTTAACCCTTTGTTCGGTCAGACAACGTGCACATCTAATTTACAACTGATAATGAAGACTGGCCAGCACAGCACAGATAGAGTTAATCATGGTAAACATAACTCCTCAGCCCCTTTCTTAAATTAGAACTATGGGCAAAACTTTTTTTTTTTCTTCATTTTGGATAGAGCAAGGGAGGGTTATTATAAGCCTGTCATTTTTTCGCCATCTGTGTACTGTTGCGGAGATCTCCCTTCACTTCCAGCCCTATATCCAAAAAGGAAGTGAGAGGGAATCACTGCAAAGTAAAGTGTTACTAAACCCACAACAGTAAAATCTGTATATGCAGAATAGCATGCTTGTTATACTCACTGTGGAACTTAAGGGGTTAATCCTCTGCATTGTGCAAAAAGGCTGTTTTATCCTGTATGCACAGATCCTTCCCCTCCTGCACTGTCTATCTGTGAAAGCCCAGCTAACACTGCCAGGGAGGCCGACCTGCACATGCTCAGTTGTGTCTTTTATGCTGGAGAACATTTACTTGTTTTCAGAGCTAGTCAGGTCACATGATATTGACATCACCCATGTGGGCGTGTACACAGGCTATAGTGGAAATCTCCTCCTACCTGAACTCTCAGCACTGGAGAAACACTGCTGTTTATCATGTAACCGTGGTGGTATACAGATCATCCAAAAAGGTATATAGTGGCAGTATTTTAATGTAAAAAGAAGATTAAGTTGTGGGCACTGTGGGGGGGAGGAACTATTTTCATATTACTGGGTTTAGCAACACTTTAAGGGATTAATTCTCTGTATTGTGTAAAAAGGCTCTTTGATCTGTTATGCACACATCCTCCCCCTCCTGGAGGGTTTTTCTTGGCAAGACCAGATGAGACACAGTGAGGTTAGTAAAGCTGCACATGCTCAGTTTGGTCTATATTGCTGCAGAGACCATTTCCTTGTTGAGCTGAGCTTTTCAGGTCACGTTGTATTAATATCACACATTTGGGTGTGTATACAGATCCTAAATGACAGCCCAGTCCCTCCCTCCTCCATGCCCAGTAACTAAAAAAAAAGAACACAGTGGGTGGGATGTCACACGTTGATTCATGGATGATCCGCCTCCCACAACAGCATGACAACATGATGACGGCTGTAGTGGAAATCTCCTCCTACCCAAACACTTAGGCAAACCCTGCACTTTATCACATGACCACGGTATACAGATCAGCCAAAAAGGTATATACTGGCAGTATTGTACTGTAAAAAGATTTATAAGCTGTGGGCACTGTGGGGTGGGGGGCAGATGAGCTATTTTCATATAACTGGGTTTAGTAACACTTTAAGGGAATTCTTTGGGCACCCCCAGGTCACCAGAACTAGTGTCCCTATTGAAAGATTACCCTCTATTACTTTTCATTTTCAATAATGGGAAAAAATGACAAATAATGGGGGGATCCCAATAGTTTTGTAAAACTTAAAAGATGTCACACTGAGTAAATAGATACCAAACATGTCATGCTTTAAAACTGTGCACATCCACACAGTGGCGACAAACGGCATAAATTGTACTATTCATAGGCGACAATTTAAAAGCTTTTACAGGTTACCACTTTATATATACATAAAGGGGGTCTAGTGCTAGAATTACTGCCAATGATACAACATTTGCGCCGATATACCTCACAATCATTGTTTGCGTGCGTGAGGGACCAACGCACGCGTTTGTCTTTGCACGCTAGCACAGGGAGACAGTGGCACTTTTTTTTTTTTTTTATTCATTCCATTTTATTTATTTTAACACTGTTGCCTTAAATTATTTTTTTTTAAACACTTTATTGCTGTCACAAGGAATGTAAAAATCCTTGTGACAGCAATAGGCACATGACAGGTATTCTTTATGAAGGGATCTGGGGGGCAATAAGACCCAAAATTCCTCCTTAGCACTTAAAAGCATTCAAAAACAGCAAGATCGGGGTTTCTGAATACTTTTAAATTTTCAAAAAATGGCGCCGTTGACCGCCAGGTAGACCGGAAGTGATGTGATGTCATCGCTTCTAGCTTACCATAGTGGAGACCCCATCAAAGCCTATTCTAGTGGGATGGGAGAGCCAGAGAGCCGCAGAAAGGGGGGGATGAGACACTTCCTCTCCCGCTGCTTAAAATAGCATTCGAGTGGCTAGTTAGCCACTCCGATGGCTATTACAAGAGAGTCGACCATCAGCGCTAAGAAATTGGTACCGGACTGATGTCTGCAGCTGACATCAACCTGGTACAACCACTTGAAGTCAAATGATGTACCAGATACAGAATTTGGCGGCAAGTGGTTAATGGGTGCTATTCCCTCTACTCTATCCAAAAGTTTAAAAAAAATAAAAATAAAAAAATGTTTTGCCTATAGTTATACTTTTAGGCCTCTTGCACACTTTTTTTTTTTTAAACTCTCCTAAAAGCCAGCAACGTTTTTTGCCCGACGCTTGTAACAGTGTCTAAATCTTTTATGGGCATTAAGCTTTTGGGCATGAATTCATTTCACTGGCCAGAATAATTTATTCTGCCCATTGAAATTAATTAATGCTCAAGCACTAGAATTTAGACGCGTTTAGCAGCTTTTAGTAGTGTCAATCATTTGTTCTGCCCAAATTTCTGGACGCACTGGCAGTGGTTTTCTAAAAGCATCTGCCACTAAACGCTACTAAAATCCTATGTGTGCATGGACACACAGGCTAACATGCAGGGGAGTTCAGAGGCAGGAAAAAAGAAAGAAAAAAAAAAACAGACACCCCTAGAAGTAGCCGTTAAAACTCCCAGTGTGCATGAGGCCTAAACATTTGAAATGGTTGTAAACCATTACATACAGCCACCAGGTTCAGGTAAAATACTTCTAAATAAGTCATACCTGTCAATCCTGCAGTCTTCTAAAACACACAGATCAAAGGCTTTTGATCAGCTCCAGCAGGCAGGGGACAGGGATCTGTCATCACACACTGCACATCACAGAGCAGGGAGCCAAGTGTAATTTGAGACCTAAGTGGAAGAAAATGACACCCCCCCCACCTCCCCTCTACACAGACTCCTATGGAAACATGCACAGCTAAGGGGTGGGGTTGTGCAGGGTTAACCTGTCAGAAGTGATTAATGCTGCTAGCCGAGGAACGATTGAGCAGACTAAAATCACACTAGGTGCATTGGATTGACGCTAGTACACGCTATAGAGGGATATGCTCTGTTCACTTTTTATTTCAGAGGTTTACAGACACTTTAAATAGAAGTATAAATATAATAGAAGTATAATAGAATAGATTTTTCAGCAAGTACAAAACAATTTTTGGAACATTTTAACATCATGCTGTAACATGTTAGAAATATAAAAGTAGGCGATATCCCAATTTGGCTGCAAAAATGGAAAACCACTTTAAGCAGCCCTTCATAATGAATATAAATACACATGCACTTAATGATGCCAAGCTTTGCTCTTAAAGGAAATGAATTAGCCCACTGGGGAGAGTTGAAAGCCAGACTGTTTTCCATTTCATTACTTGAACCACACAAGAAATCAATGCAATCAGATAGATGCTTTGTGGGTGACACTGCTAACGGTTCAATCATTTATCAGTTATATCTGTGAACTGATAAGAGAGCAGCTTAGAGTAATATTACAAACCAAGGAAAAAAAAAAAAAAAAACACAATGAGTGTCTGAAGGCAAATGTGTACTCCCTGATGCAATAAAATCTCTGCTGATAAGTAAAATATAGCCAAACACATCCCTACATAGGACACAAGGTCTGATTAGCTAAACATGAAAAAAAATCAGATTGGACAGATTCCCTATATTAATTTGTAAACATTTTAAAACTTGGACTACTGGGGTCATGACCAAGTAGGTTCTATACGAAAGCTTCATCTGCTTTGAAATAAGACACATTTCAGGAGATTGGACTCCACGTGGACTAGATACGTCAAAGGCTAAAAGCTGCTCAGAACAATGCAAACTAAAGAAGGCTCATGTGAAGTGCACTAGAATATGGAAGACATGTTCATATTATATAGTCATATATTAAATCTTCCAAAAAGAGCCAAGAACCAAACCTATACTATATAAAATCAACAAAGTTGCATGCCGCTGCATCCTCGGAATTTCTCTCCTCGATCATGAGTCACTAAAGGCCCACATATACATCTTGCAAAGAGAGCAAATGTAGACTTATTGTGAAGACTAACAATGCAACATACAAAATCCACATGGTGCGACAACTAGCCGACGTGTTTCCCTCCGTCACTGGCGCTTAATCAGGGTGATTGACTTTGGGATTAAGCTCCAGTGATGGAGGGAAAGGTGTTTGAGTAGTTGTTGCACCAGGTGGGTTATGTTTGTTGCATCCTTAGTCTTCACAATAAATCTACCACAGCCTTTATGGTAAGTGGCTCTTTTTGAAAGATGTAGACAATTGGCGGCTCATGACTGTGGAGAGCCTGCTCCTGCAGCCTGGGGAGAGAAGAAAAATTCAGAGAATGCAGCCGAGTGCAACTTTGTTGATTTCATATAGTATAGATTTGCTGTATCAGTGAGGAAAAATGAAAGATGCAGCGCTCTTAACAGAAGCAATCCTATCCTAATGTGCAGTCTGCAGCACAGGTGCCAAAGCTCCATGTGTCTTCTCACACTGAATACAATAAATACGAGGGAAGAGCTGGCAACTCCAAAGTCCTTGATGCACAAATTTATTGGCTACATATGAGCATTAAAAAGCAAACCGACACGTTTCGGCGTGAGCCTTACACGTAGCTAACGACTAAGGTTCATGCCAAAACGCGTCAGTTTTTTTAATGCTCATATGTAGCCAGTACATTTTTACATCAAGGACTTTGGAGTTGCCGGCTCTACTCTTAAGTCTGGATTCACACCTATGCATTTTTAGTGCTGATTACATTTTGCAGATTTGCACTACAGTCCATTTACCATGGTTTCCTATGGAACATGTTTTGTAGTGCAAATCTGCAAAATGTAAAAAGCACTAAAAATTGTATCAACAGTACAAGGCTAACAGTGGGTAGATCAGGTCTTTCCTTGGGTGGATTTTTTTATATATACTATCCTGCCAAAGACTTTCAAGTACAAGATGCTAGAAAATATCACACAATGCCAGTGCGGTAGTTTTGTAGTGTTTTGCAAAGAGTCCCAGGCTGCAATGCCATGGATATCAAGACTCAACATTGAGAGACCATTAGAATAAATTTGTTACACAAGTATCTCTGAAGCAGGCTTGTATCCATCCATTATCAATCACAGATAGTTTGTATCTATCTATCTAAAAAAAAAAAAAAAAAAAAAAAAAAAAAAAAGGTTTCCATCTTTAAAAGTGGAGCAAAAGTCAAAAACACCTTTACCAAAGCAGAAATGGGGTGCCTCTACCATACACAGAACACGCCAAGGGCAAAAAAATCTGAGGCAATAGTGGAATCACTGCTAGTTGCCTTATTGAAGACTATTTCAGGGGGATCTACAGATAAACCAGTTACCTTTAGCATGTGAGTATATGGGAGAATGGTAGACACAAAGTTATTTTGACTTTAGATTGAGTTTAAAAGAGATCTGTAAAGTTCAATAGTGTCTACAAAGTAAACTTCCCCTGCAGAAATGTACCTATAGGTAAGCCTTATTATAGGCTTACCTATAGGTAATGAAAATTTCTCCTAAACGTGTACAGTTTAGGAGATATTTACATTATTTGCAGCCAGTGACATCACTGGCGCATGTGCTCTGAAAGAACGGCCATGGGTGCCATTCCTTCCGAGCCCTGTGTCGTGAACGGCGGCGACCGCACGCATGTGTGGGAGTGACGTTATCGCGGCAACGGCCAATCACAGTGCCGGAGCCCACGAACCCAGAAGAAACTCTGGGGAAAATGTCAGTCGTCTCAACGGTGTGTGCACCCCACAGAGCTTCATCCTAAGGTAAGCATTTCATAATGAGCTGGTATGCAATGCATACCAGCTCATTATGCCTTTGTCTTACAGGTATTTTTTCTTTTTTTTTTCCAAAAGAGAAGGCAAACTATAACATTTGCTGCTTTTATTCAAGCCAGGTCTAAAAGGAAAACATATAAAAGGGACATTATTACAGTGTGCAATTGAAAAATGAATTTAAAATATAATTAAAATTTCATTGGCTGCATCATCATTTCCATTGATTTGTGGTAAAGTACACTCGATAAGAAAAATCGGACGAAAAATACTGCTTTTGAAGCGATCGTAAGTTAATTTGATCTTTCATACACTGCCTTAGAGAGCCGATCACAACAGTTATGCAAAATTATCCAAAAGGACACGAAAATGTTTCTCGTACGATACCAGAACGTACGATTTTCGTAAGAGATGCACTGATATTTTGGCGGCTGAAACCTAAATCAGCCGAAAATGGTGTTATCAGCATTTTGCAGATAAGAGAAAAAAGTGCCAAAAAAGCCTGTGATTTTACCATGATTCAACTGTGCTTATGGTGCGTTTTTCATAGGTCAAGCGACTCAAAAAACCCCCACAAAAACGTTACGGGGGGGGGGGGGTTATTGATGTGTTCTTGCTGATTTTTTTGGGAGCGGAACTGACCAGTGTGAAGACATACATAGTATTTAAAGGGATACATTTTTGTTGAGCTTTTCTGGCGTAAAGGTGCCAACAATGGCCGACAAATTCATATTCATTTAAATTCATGATAATTAAAAAGTTAAACACAATTAGATAGAATATTAAATATTAATATTTTAAAACTGTCATTTTTGGCTTTTGGCCAAGTGCATCCTGCATTTTCAGCACTAGAATTTCCATTCGGTGCACCTCTAATTTTCGAATAATCAGTACAGGATTCATCCGTAAAAACAAAAAAAAAAATAAAATAAAGATAATAACAGAAGACCAAGACCAGGCATGCTTGTAAATGAAAGAACACATTACACCGCTTCCGAAGTTGTATTCTGTCCTACAAGAATTTTCGTAACCTCTTCATTTTCGATACAAGACTAAAACAGACGATCATCCGTCCAATATTCTCATTGTGTGTACGAGGCTTTAGGCAGTTTTTACAAATAAGCATGTGAAGTGCTGATAATAGATGAATAATGGCCAATAAATGCACTGCTGTGTAACTAGCAGTGAAGGAATTGAGCCCCCCATAGCAGTAAAGTAATGTTATTTGTGATGTGTGAACCTTTTACTTGACTTGACACAGGGGATGTGGGAGACTGTTTAGTCTCCAACACTGGACTCTTTAGAAGGCTCTGAAGATGTGTAGAGCAGGGGTTGGCGGCAGCAGAGACACGTATTCCTCAGGGAGGAAAGAGACCTGAATCTACCCCCATGAAAAAGAGGCTAAAAAAAAAAAAGTGCGAGGAGAGGGAAATGAACGAAAGAAGAAAGACAAAAAACTAGTATGAGGGCAAAGCATAAGTAACTGAAAGACGGAACAGACATCTGAAGACGGATCATAAAATGTCAAGTAATGAAATACATCCTCTTCAACATCTTATACCTCTGCACTGCAGCACGCAACAAAAATACAACATAATTAGCTGAAATACAGTTGTGCTCATAAGTTTACATACCCTGGCAGAATTTATGATTTCTTGGCCAATTTTCAGAGAATATGAATGATAAAAAAAAACTTTTCTTTCACTCATCGTTAGCGTTTGGCTGAAGCCATTTATTATCAATCAACTGTGTTTACTCTTTTTAAATCATAATGACAACAAAAATACCCAAATGACCCTGATCAAAAGTTAACATACCCCAGTTCTTAATAACGTGTATTGCCCCCTTTAACATCAATGACAGCTTGAAGTCTTTTGTGGTATTTGTGGATGAGGCTCTTTATCTTCTCAGATGGTAAAGCTGCCCATTCCTCTTGGCAAAAAGCCTCCAGTTCCTGTAAATTCTTGGGCTGTCTTGCATGATCTGCATATTTGAGATCTCCCCAGAGTGGCTCAATGATATTGGAGGTCAGGAGACAGATGGCCATTCCAGAACCTCCACTTTATTCTGCTGTAGCCAATGACCGGTTGACTTGGCCTTGTGTTTTGGATCATTGTCATTTTGGAATGTCCAAGTACGTCCCTTGGGCAGCTTCCTGGCTGATGAATGCAAATGTTCCTCCAGTATTTTTTGATAACATACTGCATTAATCTTGCCATTAATTCTGACCAAATTTCCTGTGCCTTTGTAGATCACACATCCCCCAAACATCAGCGATCCATCTCCGTGTTTCACGGTAGGAATGGTGTACCTTTCATCATAGGTCTTGTTGACTCCTCTCCAAATGAAGCATTTATGGTTGTGGCCAAAAAGCTCAAGTTTTGGTCTCATTACACCTAATGACTTTGTGCCAGAAGGTTTGAGGCTTGTCTCTGTGCTCTTTGGCGTATTGTAAGCCAGATACTTTGTGGCATTTGCATAGTAATGGCTTTCTTCTGGCGACTCGACAATGCCTCCCTTATTGTGCATCTTGAAACAGCCACACCACATGTTTTCAGAGAGTTCTGTATTTCACCTTAAGGGGGTTGTAAACCCACGTGTTTTTTCACCTTAATGCATCCTATGCATTAAGGTGAAAAAACACCTGTCAGTGACCGGCCTCCCAGCCCCCCCATTTTACTTACCCAAGACCTCGAACTTCACCCATGGGGATGTGCCGTCTCTCTGCCCGGGGTTCTCGGCTCTTGATTGGATTGATGGCAGTGCAGCCATTGGCTCCCACTGCTGTCAATCAAATACAATGACGCGAGCGCCGGGGGCCGAGTCCTGCATTTGGCAGCTATGGCCGCCAAATGCTGGACTCGGAAGCGCACCCGCAAGGTAATCCCCCGGGAGAGCGCTTCTCCTAGGGGGTTATCTTATGCGGGGAGGAGCCGCGAGAGCCGCCGGGGGACCCCAGAAGAGCAGGTTTGGGGCCACTCTGTGCAAAACGAGCTGCACAGTGGAGGTAAAGTATGACATGTTTGTTATTAAAAAAAAAAAAAAGTCTTAAAAGTCTTTACAATCACTTTAAATTATTTGTGTGTTTTTCTTTGTACCCCAAACAATTTTCCTGGCAGTTGTGGCAGAAATTTTAGTTGGTCTACCTGAAAATGGTTTAGTTTCAACAGAACCCCTCATTTTCCACTTCTTGTTTAGAGTTAGAACACTGCTGATTGGCATTCTCAATTCCTTGGATATCTTTTTATATCCCTTTCCTGTTTTATATAGTTCAACTACATTTTCCCATAAATCCTTTAGCTTTCCCCATGAGTCAGAATCCAGAAACATCAGTGCAGCACTGGATGAAAGATGCAAGGATCTGTCAGGAGTCCAGAAACTCACTGACCTTTTATACATACACACTAATTACAAGCAAACAGATCACATGTGAGGATGGTTAGCTTTAATAGCCACTCAAACCCCTTTGTGTCAACTTGTGTGAATGTTATCAGGCCAAAATCACCAGGGTATGTAAACTTTTGATCCGAGTCATTTGGGTAGTTTCTGTTGCCATTATGATTTAAAAAGAGTAAACACAGTTGATTGATAATAAATGGCTTCAGCCAAAAACACTAACCATAAGTGAAAGAAAAGTTTGTGTGTTATCATTCATACACTCTAAAAAAAATGGCAATGAAATCATAAATTCTGCCAGGGTATGTAAACCTATAAGCACAACTGTATTTATTCACAAATTACAGTAGTTAGCCATCTTTAAGGGTGCATATTGTGTACATACTATAAAACAGATGAGGGCAAGATGTCAATGGGACAGGAAATCCCAAAGTTGACACCAGTCACCACAACAGTATGGGATTTGAAAACTCTCAAAAGAAGCAACATGTGCCCCTTACCCTGGGGTGATTCCATGGCCTGCACATCTGAAGCTGGTGTGTGTTCCCCTTTTGATTCAATTAGATTTTTAATTTTATTTTTTAAGTACAGAAGCAAATCTGAAAAGGACAACTCCCAAAAGCATAGAACTTGGAGAGTTGCACCCACTTGCTGAAAATGCTAAATATGAAATATACAATATGATTAAAAAGTAAAATATTGTTAAAATGTTCTACTAGGCACAAAATAGAATAGAATAGAATACATACATATTTTATTTTTTAAACACTAGAGATTTCATTTAAAGCTAAACTCCAGGGCAATGATAAAAGGTTCCCTTGCAATCGGGCAAGTATTAAATGCTGGTTTAGGTCTAGGGGCCACAGAAAGCTGTTTTACTCAACCAATGGCCTCTCCCACATGCTCCCCCAAGCTGTAAAATCGGTCCCCACAGCCTCTTCTCCCCTATACTCTGGTGGTCACAGGTCCTTTGAAGACATTAAGTACAAAGCAGAGCCCACAGCCCTGAACTGGACATAAGGACACCGAGGGACACTTCACAACCAGAACATAGGGAAGCAGAGGATCAGAAAGGAAAAACTGCTTTTTGCAGGCCCCCGCCCCCGACCTAATGAGCATTTAACCCTTGCAGCTCAGGGGCAGCCGAAATGCAAGTCAGCATGTTTCTTTCCCCGGAGATGGACTTTAAATTATTATAGATCTGCTTTAAGGTTCCTTTTCCCTGGAATGCTCATTAACACTTCTTACAGCCTCTGTACTTATTTTATTAGAAATTGTAAATGTAAATACATGCTTCCAAAGCCACTTTACTTATCAGATATTGCACCTTTAATTGCACATATAAAATATGTCTGAAAAGATTACTTTTCTTGCATCAAGAAAGCATAGTTTTTGGACCTTCGGAGTATCAATACAAATGGTATCTATTAGAAGGGTATATAAACCCTTCATTGTCATCAGCCTGTTTAACATGTAGATGGCTAAGCCAGGTTTTATGTGCACCAATAAAACACAACACAAACTACAATTTGTTTCAGAATATATATACCGTATATACTCGAGTATAAGTCGATCCGAGTATAAGTCGAGGCCCCTAATTTACCACAAAAAACTGGGAAAAAATTATTCACCCGAGTATAAGACGAGGGTGAGAAATGCAGCAGCTACTGTAAGTAGAAAAAGAGGGTCAACAATGCCCATCTGCAGCTGCATGCCTCCCTGTGTAGCCTACCTGTATCCTGTGCATGTGTCCTATACATGTGCATGTGTCCTGTACATGTGTATGTGTCCCTGTGTCCTGTACATGTGTATGTGTCCCTGTGTCCTGTACATGTGTATGTCTCCCTGTGTCCTGTACATGTGTATGTGTCCCTGTGTCCTGTACATGTGTATGTCTCCCTGTGTCCTGTACATGTGTATGTCTCCCTGTGTCCTGTACATGTGTATGTCTCCGTGTCCTGTACATGTGTATGTCTCCCTGTGTCCTGTACATGTGTATGTCTCCCTGTGTCCTGTACATGTGTATGTCTCCCTGTGTCCTGTGTCCCTGTGCAGCCTACCTGTGTCCTGTGCAACCTCCCTGTGGCGATCTTCATCCTCCGATCAGCGTGTGATAATACACTTTGGTGGCCATTCCACTGTTCAAAAGCTGTTCAAAAGCAGCACCTCCTCCTCGTCTGTGATAGGCAGAACACTCAGCAGTCAGCCTATCACGGACATTCTCTCATTCTCATACCACGGACGAGGATGAGAGAATGCCCGTGATAGGCTGTACACTGACTGCTGGGAAATGGAGTGTTCAGCCTATCACAGACGAGCAGGAGGCGCGGCTTTTGAAAGCTGAAATAGCCTCCGAACGGTATTATCACACGCCGGCCGCCGTCTGCCTGTATGACACGCTGATCATGCAGACAGACGGCGGTGACTCGAGTATAAGTCGAAGGGGGCACTTTCAGCCCAAAAAAAAAAAGGGCTAAAAAATTTGACCTTGCGCTCCTCCACGTTCCGTTTGCGGATGCCCCACAGATGCTCAGTAGGGTTTAGGTCTGGATACATGCTTGGCCAGTCCATTACCTTTACCCTCAGCTTCTTTAGCAAGGCAGTGGTCATCTTGGAGATGTGTTTGGGGTCGTTATGTTGGAATACGGCCTTGCGGCCCAGTCTCCGAGGGGAGGGGATCATGTTCTGCTTCAGTATCTCACAGTAAATGTTGGCATTCGTGGTTTTCTCAATAAACTGTAGCTCCCCAGTGCTGGCAGCACTCATGCAGCCCAGGACCATGACACTCCTATCACCATGCTTGACTGTAGGCAAGACACACTTGGTCTTTGTACTCCTCACCTGGTGCCGCACACACGCTTGACAACACGTGAACCAAATAATTTTATCTTGGTCTCATTAGACCACAGAACATAGTTCCAATAATCCACGTCCTTAGTCTGCTTGTCTTCAGCAAACTGTTTGCGGGCTTTCTTGTGCATCATCTTTGGGAGAGGCGGAGGACAGCCATGCAGATCAATTTGAGGCAGTGTGCGGTGTATGGTCTTAGGACTGACAAGCTGTCCCCCCACCTCTTCAACCTCTGCAGCAATGCTGGCAGCACTCATACGTCTATTTCCCAAAGACAACCTCGGGTAATAAACGCTGAGCACGTGCACTCAACTTCTTTGGTCAACCATGGTGAGGCCTGTTCTGAGTGGAACCTGCCCTGTTAAACTGCTGTATGATCTTGGCAATTTTCAGTTTCAGGGTCTTAGCAATCTTCTTATAGCCTAGGCCAGTGATGGCAAACCATGGTACTCCAGATGTTTTGGAACTACATTTCCCATGATGCTCATGCACTATACAGTGTAGTTGAGCATCTTGGGAAATGTAGTTCCAAAACATCTTGGGTGCCAAGGTTCGCCGTGACTGGCCTAGGCCATCTTTATGTAGAGAAACAATTGGCCATGAGGTGCCATGTTAAACTTCCAGTGACCAGTATGAGGAGAGTGAAAGCGATAACAGCAAATTTAAACACACCTACTCCCCATTCACACCTTAGACCATGTAACTGATGGCTGTGTGTGGAGTTATTTTGAGGGGATAGCAAATGTACACGTTTATACAAGCTGTGCACTCACTACTTTTCATGTGACAACACTGAAGAATTACACTTTGCCACAATGTAGAGATATAATAAAATATTTACAAAAAAGTGATGGGAGCACTCACTTTTGTTGGATACTATAAAAAAAACAAAAAATATAATAAGAATATATATATTTTTATTTATATATTACACATACATACACACACAGTAAACATTAAACTAAACCTATTCAATTATTTACATGTAATCGAAATTTATGCATGTTTTGTGAATGCTCATTTATGTCCTTCCTTGAAATTATTTTTTCAGTCAGTCGAATTGTATAAAGAATAACTGGGTGTCAATAAATTACTAAGGTTTATTAAAACAATATTTTCAAAGATGCTGTCGCCACATTATTCATTTTGGCGAACATTCTCGTATAAGCTTATATGTGCATTTACCATATTTTCATGCAGGTTATTTACCTGCAAAAGCCTCTATTGTGTAGACATCCAAAAGTCCTGAGACTACAGCTAGGCTTTGCCATTTTGGATGTGATGTCTGTACGCCCAGAAGAATCTGAGCTGTCACTCAAGTGATTGCACTCCTCTTTGTTACTCCCCCAAAAGTTACATAAAAAGGTTACTTATGTAGGGAGGTGAGGGAAAGGGTGAAAAAGTCAGCATAGAAACTAATTAGACACTGCCAGAAGAGGAGAGGGCTATGACATGCAAAGAGGGAGGGGGCTAAACTAGGAAATGGACTATGCTGGAGTAGTCAAATATTCTAGCAAGTTCAAATGTAAATTATAAAAAGTTATTTACATTAGGAAAAACAAAACAGGCAAATAAAATAGATATTCCTGAATTTTTACCTTCAATTTCTAAGTTGGTAACATGGTTTCTAAAGAAACCCAAACATCATACCAACATTTTCCATTATAGAAAACTAATGAGAACATACTCCCTACGAGAAAAACTGGAAACCAGCCAACAAAAAAAATCTGGTAGTCAGCCAGGTATAACTCCTCTCTTTCCCATCATGCTGCAGTTTTGTGGAACAGCAGTAGCTGGAAGTGGATCTTGTGTCCCTTAATGAACACCAACAAAGGGATTTTACATCAAGCCAAAGATACTCATTTTTTGTTCATTAAAGGACACTAGGTCAGGAGTAATTGGGGAATGTATGGGACATCCAGAGGAAGTCCAGCAGAGGAGTGGGCAACAGCAAAAAAATACTAGCAGGCCCGCAAACACCAAATAGGTTTAAAAAACTGAGAGCTGCTTGAAGGACCTGACATCTAAAGCTGGCATCAGCGGGAAGCCTGAACATCAACCTGGTAAAACTTTGAGACTGTGTGAACCAAAGACCAGGTTGCAGCCTTAAAAAGATGGAAAACAGAGGTCTGCTCCTGAAAAGCCCAAGAGGCAATTAGTGGGGTGCAATTTGACCGGAAAAGGTGGAACCTTGTCCTCAAGTATGCAGGCATGAATGATGATCTGCCTAAGCCATTTAACGGATCAAGATGGAAGTACAATGTCTAAGTTAAAGTGTTTGTAAACCAAGAAATCTTGCACTGGCTCTTTAATTTAGTTAAATACGATTTGTTATGGTAATTTTAGTTTTCTGGCTGCCAATGTTCTATTGTACCTGGATGATCCTGCTCGTTTCTCCTACAAGTAAACTGACCACAGTAGCATAGCAGCCGATTCCTGCATTTGTGATCAGTTTATGTCTCGTGTCAACTCACTGAGGATACAGGCGTAGAGAGCACAGTGCTCCTGTATCTTCCATAGTCAGTGGACATCTGAGTTCCCCACTCATCCTTCCTACTTGACTGACTGGGATGGGAACAGTAAATGTTTGAGTAGAAATCAAAAAAGCTTTTAAATGTTGGGACCATGACAATGACTTCCTGAAAAGAGGAAATGCACCAGTCAGTGTGAAGGTTGGATAGTCTTCATAAAGTGGTTAGTAGATTTGACAACTTGAAGCTGGACAGAAGTAGAAAATAAAATTCTAGACCCTGAATAGCACGCTGGTAACCCATACATCCAAGATGCCTTCAATCGAGGGGGTAGCAAAGGCAAACGGACATCCCTGCACTTGAGGGCGTTCCCTTATTGTAAAATTTGGGCACTCAAGGTTTATAATGGAACTGCAGCCCAGACTTTGAGGTCTAGAAGAAACCAAGAAAAACTCTTCTTAGCTTCGGAGGAAGGAGATTTTTTTCCAGCCTGAGGTTTACATTTCTTTGGCTCAAGCAACAGGACACTCTTTCTTCAAGTGACAACTTTGAGAAAGTAGCCCTGGGAGGCATCAAGTTTAGACTCTCCATTGAAAGACATGTACTAGGCATTTTGTTTTTTTGCAGTTGCTCAGCAGAGCCCAGAACATGTGTATTGCTGTAGCCAGTAATTCACAGCATCTTTAGGCACTGGGCACGGGACACAAAACCCATCCACTGTAGCTTGCTAAGCGTATAGTACAAGTTGTGGATACATTTGCAGTGTATGAGTTTGACATGAGTGCAAAAAACATCCATGAACAAAGTATCCGTGAACTCCTAACACCCCACTTTTGTAGGATCCCCAGTTTTTTGGAGTATCAATTGAATCCAGTTGCAGCGAGAGGTTATAAACCATTAGTCCCCTTTAGTTTGTAAACATTTGTAGATTGTTCTGGTAAGCTTAGACCGTCCATAGATTAGTCAGGGTTCAACAAATCAATTGACTCGATACCTCTATCCACACACTATGTGAATGAGGGAACCCTCAGTGCTGAGCTGTTGTATTCTCACAATGGGGAGAGTTCCCACTGTCAGAATACACTGATCTCAGCAGCAAATCGAGCCTTAATAGCATGGCCTACAATTATGTTACGCGTAGTCCAGGGTAACACATGGGATTGAGATGGTCAGATAATGCCCTCAGCTAAGATCCAGACCAGTGAAAGAAAATCTACTGGAGACTTTGTTTTAGTTTTATAGGTCTCAATGGATGGTATCTAGAAAGGCCTGGGGAGAATCTTTGATTGCTGTGGCAAGGGCAGTGGAGAGCCTAGAGCTTACAGAATGTGACCAATCACAGATACTGTAAATGTGAGTTGGGAAACAATTGTATAGGTTAGGGCATTGCCAAGCCTACAAAACCTTGCCCGTGTGGCCTGCAGGTTAGATTTAGCTGGGAATTGCACCAAATAAAAGCAGGAGATAATAGAATTGAAGCGCTGAAATAAATGCAGAGAGAGAAATATAGAACACTCCTTAAGGACTTTGAGAAACTTGGGAAAGAATATATTAGGTTTATGCGGCCGATAAGGGAGCTCCAGATTTGTAACCTGGATTTCTTATGAGTCATAATGGGAGTTAAATAAAAGAGAGACTCCTATTTGGTGAGGTCATTATAGATATGAATCCCCAAGTATTTAAAATAGATAGTGATTTGCAAATTAGATATGGTTAGTAGTCTAAAGGTTTTGGTTGGCCTTTTGGGAAGGCAGAGGATTTATCCCAACCCACCTTTAGTCCTGAAAAGAAAAATAGACTGCGGGGAAAGAAAAATATTGAAGAAAGTTGAATATTGTAGGAAAAGCGGTTTGTTGTTTTATCCTGTAATACCCATGCACACAGTGGAATGGCAGTGTGGTCTCCTGCAGGGTTGGAGGCATTTACCATCTTTCCATCAGATTTACCACATTGCTCGATTAGACCTCTTATAAATCTGGAGTTCAATACAAAGGTGAGCAGATTCACAAATGTTGGTTAGTTGGTGTGGTGGTTATAGGAGGAAGTGCTCACTGGTTGACAAAAAAAGAAGATTGCAATGTGAAAGAGTGCACATCGGGTGCTTCGATCAGGTCTGCCTGTCAGTTTTTCGGGTGGACCCGATCAGATGCTCCATGCACCTCTATGGAGCGGCGGATGTCAGCGGTGACATGTCCACTGACATCCGCCACTATCCGATCCCGTCCGTGAAATCCAGACAGATGGAAACCCTATTTTCCATCCTTTTGGAGGATCGGATGGGATCAGATGAAAACGGACAGACGGCATATTTTCATCCGATCTACCATAGAGGAGAGCAGGGCTCTGACAGGTCCGTCTCTGCACAGTGAGCAGGAATGGACCTGTCATCCGCCTGCTCAGCGGGGACCAGAGGATTGATCCCCCGATGAGCAAATGGAATCTGTATAACAGACAAGCCCATGTGACAGGACCCTTAGAGAATGGATTTTTTTAATATTTAAGGCTCCATGCACACTAGCTTTTTTTTTTAAGCTCGTAGAAGCCATTATTAGTAATTTTTTTCTGCACCTAGAAGCTAAATAGTGTTATTCTATGTGTCTATGCACACTACTTTAGGCTATCAGCCTTTTTTTAAACTTCAGCGTCTAGGAGCAGAAAAAACACACAACACTGAATGCTCCTGCCGCTAGTTGCTACTAAAATGCTACTAACAGCTTTTTGAGTTTTTCTTTTTCTTCTTCATGCACGGCAAAAATGCTAATATGCCATTTCTCCTAAAAGCTACTAAAATGCTACTAGAAGCTGGGACAAAAACGCTATTATCAGCATTTTTCATCCAGCCTTTCTTTCTAGCTTTTTTTTGAGCTTATGAAAAACATTAGCGTGCATGGAGCCCAAGGATTGTAATATGTTTTGCAGTTGTATTTCCTAGCGCTGCACATGGTGTAAAATAGCCCATACTAAGGACCTTAGGCCCCTTTCACACTGGGGCGGTTTGCAGGCGTTATTGCGCTAAAAATACCGCCTGCAAACTGCCCCAAAACAGCCTCTGCTGTTTGTTCAGTGTGAAAGCCCGAGGGCTTTCACACTGAAGCGGTGCGCTGGCAGGTGAAGAAAAAATCTCCTGTCAGCCGCGTCTTTGGAGCGGTGAAGGAGCGGTGTATTCACCGCTCCTGGCCATCGAATTCAATGGAACTGCGTGGCTATAGCCGCGCTATAAGAGTGGATTTAACCCTTTTTCGGCTGCCAGCGGGGGGTTAAAACCGCACCGCTAGCGGCCGAATACCGCGGTAAAACAGCGCTAAAAATAGCGCTGTTTTACCGCCGCCACCCCCTACCGCCCCAGTGTGAAAGGGGCCTAAGACGTAAAAAAGTAACTTTTTTTAACAGATCTAAATACAGCCGTGTGCATGGGCAAATAGAAAACAATACACGTGTTAATCTATTAAAAAAAAGTTACTGATAAAAATGCCACTTTTAATGGTTGTGTGCAGGACCCTTTAATAGGATATTCATTTCTATGTTACCTTTGGCTGCAGTTCAGCTTTACTGAATTTAAATGTGACTTAATTTTTGCTTTTGGCTGAAGTTCTACTTTACTAAAATTCACAACATTTTGTTTGTGCTTAGGAATCTTCTGTACTGTGCTGTATGACTTTCATACATTATGTCATCTTCACACCGCTAGTCTACGTTGTGACATACACAGGCCAATTATGAGCTAAATTCTTGCCATACAGATTGTTGTAGATTTGGTCTGTCAGATCAACACAAGTCACAACTGTGCAATGTAAAGATCTAAATGACAAAATATAATTTTCATTGACTGTTCTGGTAAATCCTCACTACACAGTTGTTGGTAAATCCTGTCATTTCCATCATATATTCTATAGATGAGCCATACATTTCTATACACTGCTAACAAGCATTGATCTTTCAATTATACCTTTAGGAAGGCTATTGCCCTTTTTGTACATGGCCTAGTTTGAATCTTTAAGAAAAAAAACACAAACCTAATCCAGTGAAAGGTATAAATATGGGCAATTTTAGCTCTCTTTACAGAAAGATCAAATGCAAATATGCAGTATGCAGTATATAATAACACAAAATGATGACAAGATATCAGGTTCATCATGTGAGCCACTGGTACGGTAGGTGAAGGTGACACATCTAAGCACATCTGGAAGATGGATGCTCAGGAGAGGATTCCTGGCAATCAATCAATAAAGATGGTTTAATTGGTTTATTGTCCCTGCAGGTTTCTTATCTGCCTGTACAGACACAGGCTTGGTTTTGCAACCTGGGGAGAATACATATAGGAGTTTAGATTTTCAGCTTAGGCCCAGTGTTTTATGGAGCCAGCTCGGCTTCCACAGCCCAACTAACCAAAAACAAAAAATTATCAGTAGTGGTGTAACTGTGTAAACCTTACCTAAATGCACAACACTGAAATGGCAAAAAAAAGGGCAAGTACATATGGGGAAAAAAAAGAAATACTTTATATTTTGTTTGCTCTGTGCACATGTATAATAAAATTGTCTTTTTATTGAAGCTTTCATTAACATTTTTTTTTTTTTAAATTAGCACCAGGGATAATATTTACGATGAATGAAAAAACTGCAGTTTACACATGTACTTGCAAACATGCGCTAACTAAACCCCTGTTTTTAATGCAAATTGTTACACAGGAGAATTTGGTTGGTTGCAGGCTGGTCGGCGAGTTGAGCTGGGAATTTTCTGTAGTTTTGTTTGACATGCATCGCCCTTCCATGTGCTCCTTGCTGTAAAGGCCAGTTATAGGAGGGGCAGTGGCCATATGTTTGTTACTGATGTGATATTGGTGAGGGGACACACTGGACACTTTTGTTGGCTGCCATTGTGCTATGTGCTGGGTGTCCAGTACACCCCTGTGCCTTCATGGAGGGGTGGGTTTCCTCCAAGCACACCTGCCTTCTATTTATCCATTAGAATGCATGCGCTTCTACTATGGAGGCTCTCATAACTTAGGACTGCAGATAATACTGGGGTGCCGTGGAGTGGCTCTGCAGCTTACACATGTATTTGCGAACGTGTGCAAACTAAACCACTGTTTTTAACGCAAATTGTTTGACAGGATAATTCGGTTGGCTGCAGGCTGGCGAGAGTTGAGCTGGGAAATATACCTTTGGTTTTGCTTGGAATGAAAAAAAGTGACCCTTGTGCTGGTGGCCTGATGTGTTCCTCGAAATACTCAGTCTTTTACCCCCATCCCCTACAGCGTTGATCTTGCGCTGCCATACAAGCAGCTCCACCTGTGACAGACAAAAGTGCCAACTATGTCCGCTCTTTCCACCCCCTGCTCCATTTATAGAAGCTGTGCTACGGTTTTTTACAATGAAAAGCACTCTATAAAATGGAAGAGGCGGATCTTTCACTCATACAGGCATTTTTTGTTTTTTCTTGGACTAATCTCATACTTACATATAACACCAGTAGGTTTCATTTAAAAAGAGCGAGTCTGAGGGCAAGCAGCTTCTGCTTTGCTCTCTTCAAATAACATTTAATACATGACAAAGAATTATGGGTTAAGAAACATTATGTATAGAACAGGGTTATATTACTGCTAAAAACCTATAAAAACTAACCCCAAACCATTATAGTTTCCTTTTAAAATATAATTAAAGTCAGTCCTTAGGAGTGTATAACACAAGTACAAAATGCGGCAAGAAGAAACAATCATCTCTACCACCTGCTACATGCAAGCTGTGGTTTTCTGCACCCACCATGAAATATAAAAAAAAAGGGATGTACTTGAAATAAAAGGAAGACTGTATTGGGAGAAATATGAAGGTTGGATCTATTTTTTTTCTCACCTGGCCTTGAGGTCGACCCTCTGGCTTTAATACTTCAATCACTGACCTGGAACCAGTAATAAACATCAGGCATTCCGATTTCTCTGACTTTGGTAGCTGTATGCTTTCTCTGGGTCAGTGAATCAAAGTACTGAAGCCACTGAATCAGCAAGCCAGCGGGGAAACATCCCCATCTTTAGTAAGTCAGCAATAGCTGACCCCATACTTCTCACAGCAAAGGCTTCCTTTAAACATGCCTACAATAAGCCTTGGCTGCCAAGCTGCAGGGAAACTAAATATTAAAATTTGTACAACACTTAACACATATACAGACATGGACAAATTTGTTGGTACCCTTAACAGCTCATTGAAATAATGCTTCATTCCTCCTGAATAATGATCAAACTAAAAGCAATGGTCACAAGTATATACCTGCATGCCTTTAGAATGACGGAGTAAAGCAAAGAAGATGTGGGGAAAAAAAAGGGATTACTGCCTATTCTACAGATAATTTAAAATGGTACCCCTAGAAAAGATAAATATTTGGCAAGGTGATAGTTCAAACTATTTCCGTAATTAGTAACACATGCCTTCAAATGTGTAATCAGACAGCCTAAAAAAATGGAGAAAAGTAGTCACTCTTTTTGGCATCATCAGGTGCATCTCACTGAACATGGACCAGAAAATGATAGATCGACATGTCAAAAGGTGAAGGCTACAAGACCATGTCCAAACAGCTTTATGTCCCTGCAACTACAGTTGCATAAATTAAGACAGTAAAGGTCTATGTGAGTGAAGCAAACTGCCCTGGACATCGCCCCAAGAGGAAAAATGGACCCTAGATTGAACAGAAAGATAGTGTATGGTAATGGTAGACAAAGGGATAAGGAAAGCTTCCAAAGGAGTCACAAGCTAAACTCCAAGATCAAGGTACATCAGTTTCTGAGTGACAGTGGGCTGAAAAGAGACATAAAAAAGCCAGACTGGAATTTTCAAAAATGCGAATTTAAAAAAAAGGCAATGTTTTTGGTTGAATACCTTTTGGACAAATGACAAAACTAGGAGGTGTTTTGGGACAAGTCTTAGGCTTAATGTACACGGGATGTTTTACAACCGAACCTCCCTTGAATTATTCAACTTGACAGATAGCAAACGATGTTTAAAACGTCAGTTTTGCCACGTTTACGTGTAGCTTTTAGCAGCTTTTGCGCTTAGAAGCGTTTTTTTTTTTTTTTTTAAAGGAAAATGTTTTATTTCGCAAATAGTCAAAAATGAACAATGCCTGTAAACGAAAACACAGCTAAAAACTCGAGTTACTGCGTTTGCACACGTTTACAAGCTGTTACAGGTGTTTGGCGTTTCAAATGCCTCTAAACATCCGTCCTTAATGCATTTTTTTGCTTTCCAATAAAATGTGTCTAACCTCAACTGCCTAGAAAGGACTATAAACGACCCTGTGTACATGTACTGATAATAGAACAGAGGAGAGTTCAGGAGCAGCTGAAAAAAACACCCAACTGCTCCTAAACATCCGTTTACAAGCAGCAGTGTACATGAGGCCTTATCAGCTCTGAGTTTGCAGATAAAAAATTAATCTTTCAAAGAAAAGAACACAGTATCTACTAGGGGTGCAACGGATCGTCATTGATCCGTGATCCGTACGGATCAACCTCCGCGGATCGGGACACCCGCGATCCGCGGAGCGCTCTGTGGCCTCGGCCATAGGAAAGGCCTAGCTCTGGAGCGGCGGCCATCTTGGTACACCCGGCGGCCGTTTACCGCGTGATCGCTTCGTCAAATGACGGAGCGATCACTTGTAACAAACCGTAATCATGTCATGACGCCGGTTCCTCTCTGCCCCCCCCCCCCCCCCCGGACAATACTCTGCAATGCCCTGCCAATACTCTGCAATGCCCTGCCAATACTCTGCAATGCCCTGCCAATACTCTGCAATGCCCTGCCAATACTCTGCAATGCCCTGCCAATACTCTGCAATGCCCTGCCAATACTCTGCAATGCCCTGCCAATACTCTGCAATGCCCTGCCAATACTCTGCAATGCCCTGCCAATACCCTGCAATGCCCTGCCAATACCCTGCTAAAATATTATTACAGTGGGGGAGATTTTTTTTAGTTGATCCGAACCGTGACTCCTGATCCGAAGAACGATCCGAACCGTGAGTTTTTTGCAGGGCAATGTGATTGAGAAAAATCCTGGACAGCCGCACTCAGGAAAAATTGATTGCCTTTATGCAATAAAAATCAAAAATACATGCCACAGCAGAACGGACAGAAGAGCCGACAAGTTCCACACTAAAAACATTGCTTAATCATAGCTAACAATCACAAAAATAGATCTCATATATACTAGTGTCTATTGATCATGTGATCAGATGAGTGATTAATTGGGCCCAATCAGTAAATTCACATATGCTGTGGACACAATCAAAACCAAAAAAAAAAAAAAAATCTGTGTGATTGAGTATAGTGCTCAAAAATCCGCATGAGGATACCGGATGAGGTCACTGCGGCAAAGTCAGCCTAAAGTGGGAGCGGGTACCTGTCAAAACCAGGTACCCGCTCCCTTCCCGAAGGGAGGAGGTAAGCAGAGCTTCCACTTTTGGGTGGAGCTCCGCTTTAAGTTGCACATATATGAATGGTTATCATTGGAAAACACGTGGTACGACTTGTCATGCGACTTTGGACATCAAAGTCACATGACAAGTCGCACAAGTGTAAATGGGGAGTCAAAGCTAAGACAGCTTAAACAGTATCCTAATAGGAGAATGGGCCAAACTACCTGTTGGTAGGTGCAGAGCTACAGAAACCTCTGGTTTGTTGTGATTGTCTCTCTGTACTCAAGGTATAGTGCATAATATTCAACATTCAAAACTGTATTCTGAGTCAATTTTGTTCGGTACCTGGATCCATGCAGAAACAACAACCATTTTACTTATGAGGGCTAAGCATCCTAAAAAAGACTGGGACTTAAAGCGGGGGTCCACCTATCTATCGTTTTTTTTTTTTTGGAGTTCATTTACAAACTTTTCTTCTCATGATTATCTACTCACATGTTCTGTGTAATAAGTCCGCCTGTGTCCAATTTCGTTGTAAAGAATAACTTATAAAATTCACTGAAGGCGGTTTCCATCTTCATTGTGGGCATTTGAAGCCCACAAGCATGTATTTCCTGGATGCGGTGAATGCTGTGCTCCCAGAATTCACCGAGATGTTGTGATGACGCTGTTGCACAATGCATGCTGGGAAGCCTGAGACTAGCTCCCAGGGGACTGTGGGAGGCCTGGGAGAGGCTAGAAACACGCCTACTCCCATGGGAGGAAAACCAGGAAGTGCTAAGAAGATTAGAAAAAAAAAAAAAAGGTAATTACGGCGATTTAAATTTTTTTTACACAGCATGTCAGCATCTAGGCAAGGAAGAGAATGCTTTTTTATTTTTTTTTTTCATTTTTTTTTTTTTACATTTTTTTTCATTTTTTTTCATTTTTTGTTTAATATTTCACGATATTAAACTTCCACATTTTGGTAGAGTTGTTAGTTAATATATTTTTTTGGGCACGTTTGTTTGTTGTAATAGTTAGGACACTTGCCCATACCCATTATGGTGTTTTAACGGGTTTCTGTAGATATTGTGTGCATATTAGCCAACTACACGCTTCAGGGATAATTAGGGATTTTTGCCCACATTTAAAATGGCGTTCTCGCCATCTTGAATGGTACTTGCCCATATTCATTATGGTGTTTTAACTTGTTCCTGTTGACATTGTTTGTATATCAGCTAACCACACGCTTCAGGGAGAATCAAGGCTTTTGCCCATATTTAAGATGGCGTCCTCGCGCTCGCAACTCAGAACGAGGCTTGGATGTTTATTTATTAGTGGTGGCTCACTGCGTTGCTCGTCCCCATTGAGAACGTCCTTTTGATGACGAAACGCGTCTGGGTACGCACGCAGCGACGCTACCACGAGACCAGGAAGTAGGACGAGCTTCGCTTCCATGCCTGTATGCCGGCCGGCGACATATACTTATGTGATATAAGTGCTTTTATTCTGTGAGTGCATTATTTAATTTATTAAATTCGTTTTTAAACGTACTTCACCATGGAGAGTTTACCTTTTATATTCTGGGTGGTTTACTGACGATGTGAACTTCGGGTTAATGAGGACGTATCAAGGTGCTTTATGTCAGCTCCTAACCTACTAAGAATCTGTTTATCATCGTGATCTGGTAAGCACAATCTACAGCCACGGTGGTGGGGTTTTTTTCACTTCCCTCCCCCCCTTTCTTTTGGTTGTTTTTATGTGCACACCAGGGTGATTGGTATGTTCGTTTGTCCATGTTTAACATTTAACATACTACACTATGGCCAGTTTTTTCTTGTGTTTGTTTTTCTCCTGCATTTATTGAGGGGATTTTGATCTGACCACGGACGGTGCTGATTGGTCCAATACCTCAGAGGCCCTGGCAAGGGTTTTTTGCCATCTGCTTATATCTTTGGATTTCTGGTAAGAGCAATCATAGCTCATTTTGGAACAGCATCCACACTTATACTGAACACTTACTACTTTGGAAATTTGGACTTTTATTTTCTGGACTTGTTTTTTATATTTTGTTGGGGTTTGGTCACACTATTAACTCACCCAACACATATAATTTTTGTTTTAGCGCAGTTTATTTATTTTTATTTGTTGGGTTGGTGTTGTCGCACTGTTTACTGCTGCTTATTCTTTTGTATTTCTAGCGCGGAATTTTTTCTGTTTTATAGAGATAATGTTCAAAATATGGGCGGAACCCCGCTTTAAGAGTCTTTTATGGGCAAGACATGTAGACTGCCTGAAGCACACATGCAATATTTCCTGGATTGCATTAGCAGTTTTTACTAAATTGGTTTTCATTACAGGCTACAACTGCTATTTAAAAGTCCAATCCCAGCATGCTCAGAACAAAATCAATCCCCCCCCAAAAAAAAGGATAAAAATAAATAAAACCTGCCCTTGTCGCAATACTGATCCTAACTTCAACACTGTAACCTGCAGAAAGTCCTCTCTGCCACAAGAGGGTGGTACTCTTCCTGGTTGAATGATGCCCAGGGTTATTACACTCACTTTCTGTAAGCCCAGTGTATCAAGGTCCTGCCCCCCGAAGACAAGTCATCAGGCTGCCCTGGACTGTCAGGAAAATGCTACAAAGAGCGGTCTCACCAATTCTGCCACAAACTCAGAACTCACTGAAAAGAGAAAAAGGAACAGAACCTGTCACATTATAAAGAATGGATTGTAGCCCTCTTAAAAAAAAAAAAAAAAAAAAAATGGAGATTGTGAAAGTTTTTTTTTTCCTTCTATTAAAGCAGAGTTCCACCCAAAAGTGGAACTTCCGCTTAACTGCTTCCTCCCTCTCCCTCTGAAAGGTGCCAGACGTGGCATCGGAGGGTACCTGTTTTTGACAGGTACCCTTCCCCACTTACAAGAGACGGTGCCGCCCCTCAGAGGTTAGGCCCCACTCCTCCTTCCTCCGTCTCAGGGCCAGTTGGAAAGCACAGCGTGCTTTGAGCATGGGCAGTAGGGAACTGGCTGTGAAGCCAAAAGGCTTCACTGCCGGTTTCCCTTACGATGAATGTCGGGGGCAGCACCTGACAGTTGATCCGAAAATCGGCTGGGGTGCCGACAGCGTGAGCTCCCTGGACAGGCAAGTGTCCACATATTCAAAGTCAGCCGCTACAGTATTTGTAGCTGCTGACTTCTACCTTTTTTTTTCCCCTGGCGGAACTGCTCTTTAAAAATGAGGGTGCGCATTTATGTTACTAGGTAATTATGACACTGGATGGAACGCTTGGATGAAACGTCCCAAACATTAAGAATATTTTCAAAAAATGAGCCAGAAACAATGTGGCTTAGGTCTGACATATGTAGTTCTCAATACAGCAGCTGTAAAAGAAAAACACAGTTGCTCCCCACCACAAAAGCCATAAATACATATACTGTACAGGTCCCACTACAGAGCAGATAGACATACTGTTTCTTCATCCACCCCATTTACTAATCAATGTTCAAGTTCACCTAAATAAGCTTCCTGTGATGGTGTGACAATGATGCTGCACTGCTCCTGAATTCAGAGCAGTGTTGCTACTTTCATGCTTCCTTGCACTAGAGTGGAATAGAAGATGTTAAAAAGTCTCTTCTGCGCATTCTGGTGTTGCCAGTGCAAATAAGTCTCAGAAATCAGCTGTATAAAACAATGCCAGGATCTCTGCAGCTCTCCCTTAGAATGTCCAACAAGGGCTTTCAAACAAGCTATAGAAACACAAAAGCAAGGGAAGCGCAATAAACCTTTTAATAAAGCCAACATAAAACACACAACATAAATGCACTCATATAGTTAAAGTGGTTGGAAACCCTTACACACCAATTTTACCTACCTGTAGGTACTGGAAATATCTTCTAAACCTGCACAGTTTAGGAGATATTTACCATATACACTTGCACCGACGTCATCAGCGCATGCGGACTGACGAAAGGGCACGATCGCGCCGGAGTCCACAGCCCTGGCAGGAAGAGGGGTGAAGATGGACACGGCCACCAGCAGGGACATCCTGGGCTTAGTTTGCAGGTAAGTGGCACATAATGGGCTAGTATGCAATGCATACTAGCCCATTATGCTTTTACTTTGCAGGGAACAAAAGAGGAAGTAAAACCCATCAGGGTTTACTTCCCCTTTAAGTGAACAACATCTTGGACATAACCACTTTAATCTCTGAAGGATCGGCAGCCTATCCCAGGAGTAGCTTTTGCCTGAGCGCCAGGAGACCTCTGATGTGCAGTTGGAATGAATTCACCACTGACAGGAGCCCAGAGTGTGTGAACAACCTGCATGCTGTACCTACGGCCTCTCCATAAAGGATAGCAGCCCAGGGAAAAGAAAGCACTCACACCATTTCCAGCCATCCTGGCAGCTGACAGAAGACAAACACCTGTATTGGGGAGGTAAGGGAAGGGTTATTTTTCATATAGCCAAATGACAGGGAGTATGTAAATGTCCTGGTCACGTGGCGCGTTTTGGAGGCTGGCTTCCCTTCTTGTTTACACACTCTGGGCTCCTGTCAGTGGTGAATTAATTTCAGCGGTCTCCTGATGCTTGGGCAAGAGCTACTCCTGGGATAGGCTGCCGATCCTTCAGGGATTAAAAGGGCAGTATGGAATTTTTTTAAAATCATACTTACCTAAGTGGATGCAGCATCGGTCCAGGTCTCAGCTCTAAGGCTGAGAATCGAGCGATCAAACACAGCTAAATCGCACGCTTCTCAGAGCTCCCTGAGCAGAGAGCTGGTGCCTGTCAGTCAACTGCTCTCTGCTCTGCCACCTGCAATAACAGGAGCGCTGGGCTGTGGAGGGGATGGGAGCAGCCAGGCTTAGGCTCTCAGCGGCTCTCTGAGAGGCTGAGCCAGTTGGCGGTCCAGACATGTGGGCGGGTCCCGACCATATGGTCGCAATCTTTCTTGAGCCTGGACTGGCTCTGCGGCTTTTGCCTGCTGAAAATGGGTAATAGGAGCGCAGAACAATCTGATCCACAGAAGTACAGCCAAACTAGCTTTGGCTGTACTTCTTTAAGGTGGAGATGTCCAAGATGTTATTTACTTCTTAACTATGAGTGCATTTATGTTGTGTGTTTTATGTCAGCTTTAATAAAAGATTTCTTGCACTAGGTTTGCGCTTACCTTGCTTTTGTGTTTGAACAGTAGATGTTGCATGTGGTTTGGCTACCAGCATTGCCACAGCTGATTGACAAGCCTATAGCTTGTCCATCAGCACCTGGCAACTCCCAATCTTACCCCACTGCTCTCTGGATTGACAGCACTGCCTCTGTTGCCGAAACCCTCCCACTGTGAGGTGCAATGTCTGGGAAGGTAACATGTTAGACAAAAATGGAGGATTTGGCCCAGCCAGGTGAATTAAGGTATTTTTGGTTTATGCATTTCATCAGTGCTGGATTGAGGTTGCTATCATCCCTTGATTCATGTAAACATTATAGTAATAGACCTCTTTATGGGACTTTTACAAGGCAACCAAACATAGAAAAAAAATTGATATAGAAAAAATAATGTTTATTAGAAATTCTTAAGAGCAAAACTCACGAGGCTTGATCTAAAAAAAAGAAATCAAGGAAAATTGACAATTAAAGTTAACATGATGTACAAAATATCTATCCAGCCATCTATCTATAGTATATATAGTATCACCCACTGATATTTTGTACATGTTAACTTTGATTGTCAATTTTCCTTGATTTTAAAGATCTCATGCGAGGTTTCCCTTTTCAGAATTGCTAACAAACATTTTTTTTATATATTAATTTTCTACATCTGGTTGCCTTGTAAAAGTCCCATAAAGAGGTCTATTATAATGTTTACAGGTATTTTGTTTACTTGATGAGACTTATGCATTACAAAGTAACTGGACTTGGTACTTCTACAGAATATCATACAAACAACCTTTAGCTGTACTTTTATTTTACTCATAGAGACCACATAAGATCCATGATCATTTGCAATAATAAAAGATTTAGTTAATCTCCATGGTTGTACAGACATTTGTAACATATAAATCACCTTTTCAAAGCATATTTTTGTTTGAGATTTATGGGTCAGCAGCTTTGGGCTTCCTACATTCAAACAGCAAATATAAAATAGATGAAGGGTTTCCAAAATGTAAACTATGTCATTCTATGAGATTATCCAGTATGTTTACTTTAATCTTTAATTTTTAAGTCAACTAAAAGCCCCATAAGCAAAAATAAAAAAACTTCCCCGGGTACATTATGGACAAGTTGGGAAACAACTTTCCAAATAAAAAATATGTTCATCTTAATGCTGCTAGATCAGCAAAACTAACATTTTCTTTATTAAAATAGAAATCCTTTGATAACTTTACAAACCAAATCCTGAACCCAGTAAAAGGGGTGGAAAGGTCCTTTTGGCTGGTAAAATCCAAATTATTGCATTGCCTATGGCATCTTGCTACTGCATGCACTAATATAATAAATACCACCTTTCTTTTGTTAACGCTGTGTTTGCAATGACCCCTGCTAATCAAGAGGAAAAGTTATTGAAGAATAAATTCTTATGGGATGATGTAGCTGAAATGATGATGAAGCTTTCAATTATTACAAGCTATAAAAAAAATAAATAAATAAGAGCCAAGACATTTTCCTCCTATTATTGGGAACCAGTAATTGCCTCCAGCAACCTCCAGTTCCCTGTGACTCAGAGGTTATGTGCACAAATGCCTGAACATAAAAATGGAAACTTGTTAAACTTGCTGAATTAATAGACATTATACTTGCCTACAAAGCTATGCGAATCCTGTAACAGCGCATACAAGGTAAAGCATGGAGGAGTCCTATAAACCTGTACAAGTCTCAAGGCTCATATTTCATATTAAATAAGCCATGGATTGCTCATCCTTTGCCACAATGTTGTAATAGCCCAAGTAGAAAACAATTACGATTTAAAATCAATCTAAAGCCAAACTTTTTTTTTTAAGGTTTGGATAGAGTAGGGGTTGGCTAAAAACTCAGGTTGTTTTTTTTTTTATTTAGCCATTCAAGTCTCACTGGGTCAATTTACCTTCATTTCCTACTTTATTTATTTCAGTTACTTATATAGCGCCGTCAATTTACGCCGCGCTTTACATATACATTGTATATGTACATCAGTCCCTACCCTCAAGGAGCTTACAATCTAGGTCCCTAACTCACATTCATACATACTTAGGGACAATTTAGACAGGATCCAATTAACCTACCAGCATGTCTTTGGAGTGTGGGAGGAAACCGGAGTACCCGGAGGAAACCCACGTAGGCACAGGGAGAACATGCAAACTCCAAGCAGGTAGTGTCGTGGTTGGGATTCGAACCAGTGACCCTTCTTACTGCTAGGTGAGAGTGCTACCACTACACCACTTTGGAAGCTCAACGGGAAAGGAGAAGAAATCTATACAAAATTAGGTTAAGGGGCCTGTGTTCATAAGGCTTTAGGCTTGTGTCAATGGCATGAGTTTGATACCAGTTGAACATGCTTCTGAGATTATTAAAAATTAATTGACCTTGTGACCTGCATTAGCCTTAAAGCGGTTTTACATTTCCATAGACTTGTATAGGAATGCAAAACCCAGTTGACGGTAACAAAACCTTGTCAACATAGGCACTAAATCTCCCATTAAAACAGTTGACACCAGATGTTCCCACTGGAATTTTTTCCCACAGCTCCAGTTCCAAGGACAAACATCAAATTTTATATTTGTCTTGACAGTGGTCATCAGGACAAACAGAGATGGCGAATCCTCCAGAGAGTAATAAAATACTGTAGATGCTGACTTTTAATATAAGGACACTTACCTGTCCAGGGGTCCTGTGTTTTCGGCACCCCAGCCGCTGCCATTCGTTTTAGGGGGAACTGCCAGTGAAGCCTTGTGGCTTCACAGCCGGTTCCCTACTGGGCATGCGCCCTACGCATTCCCTACTTTCTGAATGGCCTGGTGGCAGGGGAAGGAGGAGGGGAGCCGAACTTCGAGGGACCTCTCCTGGAAGTAGGGACAGGTACCTGTCAAAAAAATAAATAAAAAAAAAAGGCCAACTAGGCTACTATATTACACTAACTGTGAAATGTATGAAAATATGATGAAGCTTTCTCCACCCAATTAGGATCAAGGAGGATCAAGTTCTCCAACTTTAAATGTAATTGTTTTTACATGCATTTAAACGCATTCAGGAGTATCCCCGGACCCACAGAACTCTATAATTCCTAAACAAAGTTAAACTGAACACACCAAACACAGATCTTAATGCATAGTATGAATTATACCAGTAAAAAAAATATATATGTGTGTTTAGAAATGTCCTATCAATGCGTATAAAACACATGTATGTCACTGCCAGTGTGACTGAGGCCTAAATAGTAGCAATGAGAAACTCTAGGATTGGATTACATAAAAGTCTCTTCTGTGCCTGGATCTCAACCAGTTTGCCGCAAAAAAAAACAAAACATGCAGGATAAAGAAAATAGCCGAATAAACAATGCTTTTCTTTGTTGCTTGGGATTCCCTATAATCCCTATTCACTCCTGGAATAACTTTCCCAGATAAAATCACAAATTGTGTACTGAGCATGTCATAGCTCTACTGTAAAAATTCACATATCACATAAATCTAAACCAAATTCAGCAGCTGTGAATGCATATGGGACAGCATAGTAGTTTTCTTTTAACACTTTTTTTTTTTAAACACAACACTGTACTTGTGCAATGGGGAATGAATGTGAAATGTGGTATTGAGTTGCTAAGCGCTACTGCAACACATGACCGCGATATAGAGCTACACGATTCTGGCTAAAATGAGAATCACATTTTTTTTTTTTGTGCTTAGAATAAAGATCATGATTCTCGTGGCATAACATTTCACATTATACAAAATGTTGGGCTAACTTTACAGTTTAGTTTTTTTTAAATTCATTAAAGTGTATTTTTTTCAAAAAAATCACGGCCCCTCGGGAGGTGTCCCTGTGTGTCTCGAAACCTCATCGATAGAATGCCATTTAAGTGAATCCAGGATGCTTACTCAATACCAATGAATGGTGTCCCGGTTTCATCTCTTTCTTCATGTTAGAATCTGTAGTGCCTCCGCTGCTGTGCGCCCATACTGCATTTTACTGGACCCAAGGTTGGTGCGGCAAGGACTTGATTTATGGATTGTATTTTGCAAGACACAATTTATAGTTTCCCAACAAATTATTGAAACTTTATTCTCGGCACATACAGCAACAGTTTAAGCATTATTTGGATTTACATCACATAACAATCCCAGTTAACACATTGGGCATGGTAGCAAGCAAGGGATTTAACTGAGTATTTACCTGGAATTGTATCTACATAGACCAGAAAAAAAAAAAAAAAAAAAGATACTGCAGTTCTCTCTGGCAAAGAAGGGGTTATTGTCAGTTCTAATGAACCCAACCAAGCAATGCAATTCCTACTAACCGGACACTTTTTAGCCTTCTTCAAACGTCTGCAATAGCACTCCTAGGCTGGAAATTATCAGTGCATTTATCACAGCATTACTAACCGCGCCAGCTCTCTGAGGCAGAACTGCATGCTCAATGCTTTATTTGTATTCAGCAGACCAACCTTTGCATTCTGTGCTGGGCTCTGATAATTTTCTCTGTTTTCCACCAGAATTCCTACCTACTTTGCAAAGTAATCACTCTGGTGTCCTCTATATCGTCCTCATTTTTCGTGCTTTCACCTGCTGAAAAATGTGTTAAATAACCAGGCAAAGTAAAAACAAGGAAGAAAAAAAAAATCGTTTTAGAAGTATTGATCCTCATTGGACACAATCCGTAGCTCTAAAACTTCGTATTAAAATGGATGTATTTGCCATTTTAGATCACTGATCTAAACAAAGTAATCCATAATTTAAAAAGTGTGACAAACTCTACACAAGCTTTAACCTAACAGATCTTCATCAGATAAATATACACAACCATTGCTGTGAAATCCCTAAATAAGCTATAGTGTAAGTAACTGCCTTAACACTTTCACTGCCATCGACGTAACTTATGACAGCTGCAGTACTGGCATATAGACAAACTGCTGGCTGCTAAAGCCATTGAAAGTTTGTTTACTCCTGGGCTGCCACCTATTTCGTAGAAGTGATACGGGCAGCTGTAAAGCCACTGCATCACTTCTACATGTACGAGAGTGTGCTTCCCCCATCCCCTGCCATGTGTCGGGGGTCTTTCCTTTCCCTCCTAGGTGCCCAGAGTCTACTCATGGAGGGTGTCAGGATAGAAAGTGGTGGAAGACCAGCAAACTACCGCGAGCCGTCTCTCCTGCAAGGTATGAACCCAGAAGCAGTCCGCTCTGAGCATTTCTGGGTTCAGAGCTGTCAAACCTCAGCCACTCTAAACAGGGAAGCAGCAGATCAAGCACAGTTTGAGCTCTATCAGCTTCAGCAGTGACATTACACTGCAGGGATATTAGGGGTCTAAATGACCTCAGAGGTGTCCTTAAAAAGGATCAGTCATCTACATTAGGCTGACCCTCGTGATAGCAATACAGTCCAGAGACCTGGCTACAAACCTCCGCACCTTCCTGTTGATCCAGGATGCCATCAAATCTACCTCTGGAGAGCCCCAATGTAGACATATCTGTTGAAATATCTCCTGATGATGGGACCACTCTCCTTGGTCCAACACTTGTCGACTGAGGTAATCCGCCTGCCAGTTGTCCACCCCCGGAATGTGGACGGCGGAGATGGCTTGGATGAAACCCTCTGCCCACCGGAGAATGCTGGCTAGTTCCACGCCCTTCCACACACTCCTTGTTCCTCCCTGGTGGTTGACAAAGGCCACCGCTGTGGCATTGTGCGACTAGATCCATATCGGGAGCCTCTGAAGTCGATCTGTCCAATGATCCAGACAGAGTCTGATCGCCCGGAGTGCCAAGATGCTGATAGGTAGCCTGGATTCCTCCAGCGTCCCTGAGCAGAGCTCAGGCCCAGGACTCCTCCCCACCCTGGCAGACTGGCATCGGTGGTGACCACCGTCCAGTACAGAGGGAAAAAGGATTTCCCCTGCAGAAGAGCCGGGGAACGAAGCCACCAGATCAGGGACCCTTTGGTTTCTTGGCTCAGCCGAATCTGACTGTCCAGAGACCCTGGACATTTGAACCATTTTAACAAAATCTCCTTTTGCAGGGGTATCGTATGGAACTGAGAAAACGGGACCGTCTCAAACGTAGACACCATCGGGCCTAGCACCCGCATGCAAGTCCACAGGGAGACCCACCTGCTGGACAGCAGTAAGCTGGTTGCCGCCTGTAACTTCTGGAGCTTGTCCTGCGAAAGGAACAAGGAACACTCTGGCCAGAGCGGAATCCACAGTCAGACCCAGATAAACCAATTTCTGAACTGGAATCAGTGCAGACTTGGTAATTTATCAGCCACCCAAAATCTGCCTGAGTCTGAATAGTGATCTCCACGTGGCCCCTCAGGGTCACTGGGGACTGTGCACGCAGCAGAAGGTCATCCAGATAGCCCAGAACAGCAATTCCCCACTGGTGCAGTAGCGCCAGAACCAGGGCCAACACCTTGGTCAAGACTCAAGGAGCGGAGGCTAGACCAAAGGATAACGCCACAAACTAATAATGCTCCTCTCCCACAGCAAAGTGCAGGAATCAATGATGTTGTGCGCATATTGGAATGTGCAGGTAGGCATCCTTGATGTTGATGGAGGCAAGAAAGTCCCTCTGATGAAGAGATGCCACCACGGAGCGAATGGATTCCATTCTGAACTTCCGCACCCAGCGGTAAGCACTGCACCTGGCGGCGCGCACCCCCTGCCCACCAGTACTCAACCCCATCCCCCCAGGATCCATCATGGCACCACACTACCCATATAGAGGGAGGGGGAAAGGGGGGCTTACCAGAGGACGTCCAGGGATCATCCACCCCAAGAAGAGAGGGTGCAAGGTTGGAGGGAAACCCGCAGGACCGACCTGGGGAGGGGCCCTCGTCCACCGCAAACCCACCAAGGGGAGAGGGGGGACATTTACTCACCATACCAGGACCAGGCGGGCACCGCTCCAGACAGAACCTCCTCGCCACCGAAGAGGGGGGCTGTCTGCCATGAGGGACGCTGTGACTCGAGTTGAGATGCGGTTATATGCGGCCTCGCAAGACGTTTAACTCGCAGGGCCAGCACCCGTCCAGTAGGGCTATATCGCGGCTCACCTAGCGCATAGCTGCGGTCTGCACACGCTCGCTGGCCAGACTGGGGAGACCACTGGATCAAGTGTCCAGCCCGTTGTCCAGTCCAGCAGGTGATTGCAGATCTCACCAGAAAAAATCCAGGAAAACAACAAAAAATAAAAATTTGCCAGGACTAGAGATCCCAGCAGGGAACTAGGTCTTTACTCCTGACTAAGCAGGAAAAAAAAACAAAACTGAAGGTCTATAGCAGAGAGGGGGGTTATATCACCTAGGACTGCCCATGGGCGTAGCCAAGTCTTTTCTGCCTAGTGTCCTACTCCTGTAGGGGGCGATATAACCATATGGTTCTGAATAAGGAAGCGCTGTGTCTGTCAATGAACAAATGAGAAATATATTTTAAAAATTGTGCTACACATTAGGCATCGCCGTGCATCCAGTGAGAGCAAAGTTATCAGGACACTCAGTAATGGTTAATGGCAAACTGATGACCTGTGCTGCCTTATGGACACACACAGTTTTGAGACTTGGCACAACTTTTTCTTTTTACCATAAAATCTACTATTATAATATGCTTGGGTGCACTAGCAAAAAAAAAAAAAAAAAAAGTAAATTATTCCCTGAAACTATACACTTACTAAACAGTAGTGAAAAAACTGTTTTGACATTAATAAACTTTAATTTACAGGGTCTTTGCTTTCAGGAAGTATACATATATATTTTTTTTATGTGTATTTCCGTGAAAAAAAAAAAAAAAGGAGGGAGGGGGGGGGACGAAATTTGGCTGTTGGTAGAAGTTGTCCTTTTATGCATGCCTCCACCTCCCTGAGCATGTGTAGGACAAAGGACCTACTGGAGAAGACATTTTTCGGAATAAAATTGTTAGAACCAACTTCTGTCAGTCCTCAGCATCAGGTTGTGTTGCCTTTTACAGGTCCAAGGCAACAGAATTTGTCCACCAAAATTGAATGACTTCAGGGAACCGTTACTGTTTTTGGTCATAACAGTATATCTGTATTGACAGCAGAAATCCACCTTTTTTCACCATATTAATAGCAGTGGTGAGAAGCATAAGAAACCATGCTTATGTAGAATCATTTCTGCCCCACTACTTAGCGGGCAACTGATATAAAATAGACCTTCATTATTTCTGCATTCTATTCCCTGCCCTGTACAGTATATTCTATAAAAGATGTAAAAAGACTGGCATTGCCTACCCCACAGTGCTAATTAAATATGGTATTCGGAGAATGCTGAAGTGTTGTTAAGACAAAATACAACAGGGAACAGTGTCAAGTAAACTCAGTTCCAGAAGGGTGCATAGTTTAAAAGTCACAGAATGTCAGTAATCTATCTTAACCCCTGTAAGGAAAGGGGAAGCTACAAAAAAAGATTATGCATTGAGCAGGGTTACTCACGCAGGGTTCCTAGAGTTCCTTCAGAGATTGCTAGGGGTTCCTTGAGCAATGAGCAATTTCTGCTTCTCAGATAAGTTCCCACTGATACCACTGATCTTCTTAGCCATCTGTAAGGGGGCATTTCTTCCCAATGACCACAAGTGTATGGAGCATTGTTCCTACTGACCATTACACTAATGTATGAGCTGTAGATATAGTAATTTTTAGTAGGGTTCCCTCTAGACCAGAAGGTTATTTCAAGGGTTCCGCTGTTAAATTAAAAGGTTGAGAAAGGCTGGCATAGAGATCAACTCAACTATAGCGTTAGGGTGGGATTTTATTTACACTAGTATGTTATTTCTCAAAATGTGTACCATGCAAGACCCATAGACGGCAAAACAAAATGTTCACTTGAATTATAGCCCTGGAATTGCTTAGGTTTCTATTACCTTTGCTCAAATGCTGTAGTGAAAAAAGCAGCAACTTGTAGGTTAACACAGGGCTTCCCCTGCTTCCATGTGATAGCTAATTTGCCCAGCTCAGGCAACCATCCTAGCACCAGTGCTATCACATGGCAAAAATGGGAAGAGTCACATTCTGCTCCTTATTCAGTTATAATGTATGTTCTTTTTCCCTTTCCTGGCAGGATGGATAAATAGGTGAGGGTAGGTAAGTAGGCAAGTATAAGTACCTGCAGTACATGGCATGAGAACCAGTTGCTTTGGCCAGTGTGACTAAAGCACAGGTTCACTTTAAGCACAATTTGACCCAAACGTGGAAAACTGTCTAAATGGCTGTATTTCTGTAACTACACAGGAGAAAAAAAGGATTTTGCGGAAACATGAAAGGATTACATGATTACACTTTGTGCTTTATTACGTGAATTTGAAAGCAAATAATACCAGCTGGTAAGACCATGGGAAAAACGTTGATGAACCAGAGTAGGAGATTGCAGAAAAAAAAAACAGCTAAGCTATATACATCTGCTGGCGGGTTTCAAAGGAGAGTCGTTTTCCATGGTCGGCTGGTCAAACACAACATTAAATGGCAAACACTAAAAAGTTAATTGAATGTTTGCCAACAGATGCAGGGTGCTTTTTCTAATGGGATAATTAATTTCTTTGTTTTTATAAAAAAATTTAAACAGTGATCAATGCATGCACCCCTGAGGGTAATTAAATGCATTCAAGGAAGACTCCTGACATTGGGTGACTAAATACTTGGCTCGCAAGCCACAGGCCACCTTGGTGCCAAAAAAGAAAAATCAGGATTCCAAGGTAGGAAATCATAAAGCTTTTTAAAAAAATAAAATAAAATGAAAAAAAAAAAAATATATATTCTATAAAACGATTTATAAAATTAGAAGTTTTTTAGTGAGCGCATTCTAAAATTAGTTTTGAAGGGTAGAAATTTATACCTTTCGGCAAAGACCTACAGACTAAGCCATCATGACTTTTCAAAAGCATTTTTTATTCTATAAACATTTATGCAAACTCCACAATTGTTAGATCCATTTATAACTGTCTGTCATAATGCTTCTGGCCTAAATCCATGAAGCTACTAAACAGTTCTTACATTATAGTTTTGAAGTGAAAATGTTGCACATCTAAAGTGAGACTGAACCATTAAATGAAATGTTTGTACAAGACAAAATGCTCTATAGGCAAGTGCTTATGTATACATTAAGACCAAAATGGTCTTGCTAAGTGCCACTGCCGTTTTTGAAGCAGTAAACACTACACCACTGGGTTTACCCTGCCCCTGGTGCAGAAGTCTGCAGACAGAAGCTCAATAGGTTACCGACCTGCTCAAGAGAGGTCAGGCCACCCAGGAAAAGATGGGGCATTAAAGGAACAAACTGAGGATTACCCAGTATGACTGTGCTGAGACTTCAAGCAATTACACTACAAATAAAAAAATAATAATTCTGCCTAGTTCGACCAGAACTTTGTCCCCTCTAAATTTAAAAGCAGCCTTAAAAATGAACACCCATATTTTAATACCTCTTCAAGGCTGCAAAGCAAAGGTTCACTTTAAGACTGAAAAAGGGACTTGGAGCAAGTACATCAACAAGAAACTAAAATTATATTAGAAAATGTAAAAAGCTAAAAAAAACAAAAACAAAAACAACCCCAAACACTAGGACCAATAAGGGCAATGTACAAATTCATCAAATTAAATCTGGACTCAAAACTAGATGTAAAACATACTGAATGGGATTTAGTTTGCAAAAGAACTGTGAATCAATACCATTTTCAACCTTTGTTGCCTCTCAGTGATGCTGATCTCCAGCAGCCTCTACATCCCTTTCCTGTCCACATACACTGGCTGCATGGCATTTCTCAGGATGGGTTTCTCTGATGGTGGCAACCGTGAACCATACATACATGATGTGTTAAACTGCCACTTGACGTTTCCATTGGAAGCCCATATAAAAAAGGGGACAAGGCAGGAGATGAGCTCACACTATAAAAAGGAAGTGTATGAACAAGGACCTTCATGGCAAGATGACCGTGTATGATTTTATGAAAACTGCAGCCTTTACCACTTCAATACTGGGCACTTTCAACCCGTTCCTGATCAGGCCAATTTTCAGCTTTCAGCACAGTCACACTTTAAATGACAATTGCGCGGTCATGCAACACCATACCCATATTATATTTTTCCCACAAATGAAGCTTTCTTTTGGTGGTATTTAATCACTGCTGTTTTTATTTTTTTCTTTGCTTCGGTTAGAATATGTAAATAAGTAATTTTCGTCTTAACTGATGGGCCCTGATATGCAGGACTGATGGGCAGCACTGATGAGAAGGCACGTAAACTGACCACTGTGTCAAGGCACAGCAGCCATAATAAACCGTGGTCAGAGCCAGGCAGGATCAGCAAGGTATTTTAGATTATACAAGGGGGCAAGTTACAAAGCACAAGAACTGTGCTGTTATTCATGCTTTAAGGGAACAAAATGCTTTATTTTTTTTAGGGTAACAAATACTTTAATAGACAGAAAAGTAGATATTTGTTTTAAAACTATTTTTTTTTACAATCCTTCAGTTACTTCCTGGTATCCAGGCCTAGGCAAATGATGTCATACATCCCAGGAGTCTTCAAGAGGGGAGGATGGGTTTTCTTAGCTAAGCACACCATGCCAGTATGCTTGAGCTACATGAATCATCTACCCTTACTCAAGATGGCCACGACCAGAAATGCTAGGGGAGCATTTTTCAATGTGATTTCTTAGCAAAATAAAGACTGGAGACATGGATAGATGGGGGGGTGCACTTTAAATATTAAAAATGAATTAAAAACAGCGATTTTGGCTTGTGGTGCTCAGATGCAGTATAATGCCACTTTAAAAACTAAATGTTATACTTACATCATACTACACTCCAGAGCAATCTAAAGCTGGGTATACACTAGTATATTTTTGCGAGAAGGGAAGGTTTGTTGGATTTTCGAATTGTTAGTTTGCCTTCATCGACAGATGTGAAAATTTGAAGGAGCAGAATGGAAAGTTTTTATTCAATACATTTCGGTGTATCTGTTATTCATTCATTAAAGTCCAGTCACTGCAAAATCAAATTAAATTTTGAACGACTTTCAAATGACATTCATCAAGCTGTTGAATGTATTGAGAATATTTGTGTTTGTTTGAAAATCTACTGGAGTACGCCCAGTTTTACTTTACAATGCCATCAACAATCAATAGGTACAATTTTTGTAGAGATGACAATTTCTACGCAGAGCAGGAACTTTCTAAGCAAATTTTGGGAGAAAATTGCCTCTTTATGATAGTGTCTCAAAGTTAAAGTGTTACTAAACCCACATCAGTAAAATCAGTCTGTATATGCAGTAAAACATGCTTGTTATATTCACTGTGGAACCTAAGAGGTTAATCTTCTGCATTGTGTAAAAAGGCTGTTTGATCCTGTCTTCTCTGATCCTCCCCTTGTTCCACAGACCCTAAGCCATCTTCTGATAGAACAGAGCCTTGGGGGCACTCTGCACATGCTCAGTTTGGTGTGTATTGCTAGAGAGTTTTGTTACTTTTGGGGGGGGGGGTGCATGTGATCAGCACAGGGCCAATCAGCACTGTCCAGACAGAGGGTCAGAAGTCATACAGCCTTAAAAGGACAGTCAGAGTAGAATGAAAACTCCTCATACAAGCTTTAACCAGTGCTTGGCTGGACAATAAGAAAAGTCACAAGACTGCTAATGAGAAAATGTATTTAGCAGTTTATATTTACTGAAACAGCATTTCCATGTTCTGTGGGAGACCAGATATAGTGAATGCAGGGTTTAGTAACACTTTATAAGAATTTCTACCACAGAAGATTTCAAAATATGTAGATCTAATGGGAAAGGTTTTTGTTAAAGGATAAGTTCACCTTCACAACATTTTACAAGTGTGTGTATTAGTTTTTGCCAAAATATGAACCTTTAAAGGCTCTTTTCAATTTTTTTTTTTTTTAATATGGAAGAAATTATCAAATTGACACTTACAAATGCAATAGTTACTAAACCCAGAATAATCAATCTTTTCATACCCAGCATTAACCTGTCACCGAATACTGAAAAACACTAAAAAGGCTTCAGTGACTGTCCCCAAACCCTTGTGAGTGATTGGTGTATTACAGTAAAGGGTATTTACCTCCGTAAGAAAAACAACTATAGATCTTCTGTACCATCGATGGTTGTCGCCACTTCTCCCAGACTTCAGTGACAATTATACCTCTATGTAAGAAAAATCTGACAATACAGACAGCACCATTCACCCCTGAACCATTGTTTCTGTGTATCTATGCAAAATGGTGCTTAATGAACCATATGGGTCACTGTCATCCGACTAATGGGAAAAAGAGGCACTATTGTAAAAGGCAACAGTGGGAATTTGAGCTGCTGAAAATGAATTACTTTTTCCTGTTTAAGTCTAAAAAGTGCCTCCTATCTGAGCGCTGGCTTTTGAGAGCAAAAGGAGGTAAAGCATACCATGCTCTTGCTGGCAAAACAGTTAACATTTTAAAGACAAGAGTACTGCAAGAGCAAGGTATATGCACATTTAAAGGCCGTCTGGCAATTTACTCCTCAAAACTTTCCTTTGCTAGCAAGTAAATATTGGGTTCTTGTGTATAAAGTCACCATTCCTTCAGTAAACTTTGTTTAAGACCCGGTTCACACCAGTGCGGCTTTGAAATCGCGCTACTTCAGTGCGATTGCACTGACGATTTGATTGCGTCTTGAATCACTTGACAAGTCACACCGGTGTAAACGGAGGGGGGGGGCTGCAGCTTACACTGCATAGCAACGCTGTGGTTGTAGACAGAGTGCCCGATTCACTGCTCAGTGCTTCAAGCTGTCAATACAAGGACCAAGCACCGTCCCATGCAGTACAAAGCATAGTCATCAGCTGTCACAGACACCATACTATTTCAAGTTGTAGAGTCACTTTTCTTTCCATATAGTTTAGCCAAGTTAACATTTTAGATTTTTACCTAAATAAAAAGCTGACAACGGTGTTAAATGGCTTATCTTAACCCTCTAACTGCCACTTTTGCTAGACAGCTTTTTTTTTTTTTTTTTTAATTCAAGATGCAGCAATGATGAGATAGCAAATCAGAATTTTATTTTGGCTTTTTGTCTTACTGGTGCACAGAGATCTGCCATGCAGTCTATATGGTTTCCAGTCATATATGGTGGAGCACAGATGGACATTCCCTGAAACTGTGTTAGGAATCCACTGGGCCAGCTATATATTCAATTAAAATATCTTCAAACTTATCAAGCAAAACCAGTCTGCAGCAACCAATATTTTTATACTAACCTATCCCCCCACATATACAGTATCTCACAAAAGTTAGTATACCCCTCACATTTTTGTAAATATTTTATTATATCTTTTCATGTGACAACTCTGAAGAAATGACACTTTGCTACAATGTAAAGTAGTGAGTGTACAGCTTGTATAACAGTGTAAATCTGCTGTACCCTCAAAATAACACACGCAGCCATTAATGTCTAAACCACTGGCAACAAAAGTGAGTACACCCCTAAGTGAAAGTGTCCAAATTGGGCCCAATTAGCCTTTTTCCCTCCACAGTGTTACAAGGTCTCAGGTGTGAATGGGGAGCAGGTGTATTTGGGGTTATCGCTCTCACTCTCTCATACTGGTCACTGGAAGTTCAACATGGCACCTCATGGCAATTATCTGAAAAAAAGAACTGTTGCTCTACATAAAGATGGCCTAGGCTATAATAAAATTGCCAAGACCCTGAAATTGAACTGCAGCATGGTGGCCAAGACCATACAGCGGTTTAACAGGACAGGTTCCACTCAGAACAGGCCTCACCATGGTTGATCAAAGAAGTTGAGTACACGTGCTCAGCATCATATCCAGAGGTTGTCTTTGGGAAATAGACATAAGAGTGCTGCCAGCATTGCTGCAGAGGTTGAAGGGGTGGGGAGGTCAGCCTGTCAGTGCTCAGACCATACGCCGCACACTGCATCAAAATTGGTCTGCATGGCTGTCATCCCAGAAGTAAGCCTCTTCTAAAGAAGCACAAGAAAGCTCGCAAACAGTTTGCTGAAGACAAGCAGACTAAGGACATGGATTACTGGAACCAAGTCCAGTGGTCTGATGAGACCAAGATGAACTTATTTGGTTCAGATGGTGTCAAGCGTGTGTGGTGGCAACCAGGTGAGGAGTACAAAGACAAGTGTGTCTTGCCTACAGTCAAGCATGGTGGTGGGAGTGTGATGGTCTAGGGCTGCATGAGTGCTGCCGGCACTGGGGAGATACAGTTCGATGGAACCATGAATGCCAACATGTACTGTAGCAGAGCATGATCCCCTCCCTTCGGAAACTGGCCCGCAGGGCAGTATTCCAACATGATAAATGACCCCAAAGCACACCTCCAAGATGACCACTGCCTTGCTAAAGAAGCTGAGGATAAAGGTGATGGACTGGCCAAGCACGTCTCCAGACCTAAACCCTATTGAGCATCTGTAGGGCATCCTCAAACAGAAGCTGGCGGAGTGAAAGGCCTCTAACATACACCGGCTCCATGATGTCGTCATGAAGGAGTGGAAGAGGACTTCAGTGGCAACCTGTGAAGCTCTGGTGAACTCCATGCCCAAGAGGGTTAAGGCAGTGCTGGAAAATAATGGCGGCCACACAAAATATTGACATTTTGGGCCCAATGTGGACATTTTCACTTAGGGGTGTACTCACTTTTGTTGCCAGTGGTTTAGACATTAATGGCTGTTTGTTGAGTTATTTTGAGGGGACAGCAAATTTACACTGTTATACAATTGCATCATATTATGCAATTGTCTTATAGGGGATTTTTTTTTCTTTTTTACTGCAGCGGTTTAAAACCGCTTTAATGTCGAGGATCCACCCAGATGCCTGGACCGGCAGCTGGCTCAGCCTCTCAGTTCACCGCTGAAAGCCTGAGCCAGCCGCTCCCTCCATAGCCCAGCACTCCAGTGAGTGCTGGAGTGGGACACAGCATAGATTTGGTGACTAACAGTCACTGGCTTGCTGCTCACTGAAGACCTAGAACTGAGCGATCAGTTGTCTTTGATCGCTCAGTTCTTGCTGAAGAGGCAGCAGGGGACCAATGCAGCATCCACCTAGGTGAGAATGAATGTGTTTTTTTTTTTTTTTTATTCCCGCACTTCTCTTTTAAATTGAACTACCGCATACATCATTGTAACACTTTAGCCTTGTGGACTTTTCTTTCTCTAAAATGCCTTCCAACATTTTTTATTTTAATGACAAAATTTTTTATAAGAACAAATGTAACTCATACTACTGAAACTTGAACAGTTTGTATACATTGTTCTGGTTATTGACAATCCCAAGGGAATGAGTTATAAATGATTTGTTTTACCCTTGGAGTGCAAAGCTCTCTGGGGAGCGAATTCAATTGAAATTTCACATGCAGCGTAGTCAGCCAGTGATAAACAGATGCTTAAATTAGCTGCATTATACAGTAATAAAGTGTAGGAGGGTGTCAGAGGAATACAATCTTCCAGGGGAGGCCAGAGAGAGAGGACAAATAAGAGTTTACAAAGGTTTTTATTACAACTTCCACGCAGCAGAATCTCACTAAGGAAATTATTTGCACTTTATATGCCCAATAAATATTAACAGATAAGACCCATTTTCAGAAAAATCATTTTCTCAAAGGTGGTAGAGATGGAAACTGATTAATGTAGAGCTAAATGTAAAAGTAAATGGGCCACTACATTACCCAAGCTATATGGAAAATCTTTTACAGCAACAACTGTCACATATTTAAAAAAAGACCTGAAAAAGAAGAAGACTTTACACTTACCGATCCTTATGTCTGTTTCATAAATCAGTGTCTGTTAACGCCAGAACGCGGTGCAGGAAACCCGTGTTCCGTGCAGATTTCACATACTGTGATCCAAAGGCACTAGGTGTGCGGTCTGGTATGGGTGCCAATAGATTCTTAACACCCCAAAACGCAGACTGCAAACGCAACCCATTTGCCTGTACCCGATGGAACATGCGATCCAGCTGCAGTGCGTTTTAAAAGTAGTGCATGCATTACTTTTGGTGCAATCCAGTGGGATTAACCACTTGCAGGCTGCCTACCGCAGATATACAGAGACAGAGAAGCCCCGCTGCACTGGATCATTTGCTACAGCACAAGCCAATCAGCGGGTCCCGGAAAATGATTTAAGGGCGGAACACGCCAATCGGCTGAGTGAATGACAGAAGAGAGCCCTGTGTAGGTAAGCAACACAGGACTCTACTGTCAGCAACAATGTGCCTTTTTTTTTCTCCCTGCAAAGTAAGGAGTAAAAACCAGCACATTGCTTAGAAAAAACACACACATTTGACCCCTCGATCACCCTAGATATGAACCCCTTCCCAGCCAGTGTCATTAATACAGTGACAGTGCATATTATTAGCACTGATCACTGCATAAGTGTCACTGCTGAAGTCAGTGGCAGATAGTCAGTTCCCCCTAGTGTCAGATTGTCTGCCACACTATCACAGTCACTGATTACTGCCATTGTATAAAAAATATAAACACACATACATACATCATAGTTTGTGTCAGATTGTCCATCACACTATCACAGTTATAAGTCACTTATTTATTTATACAATAATGGAAGAAAGAAAAATAATTTTAATATTATATATATATATATATATATATATATATATATATATATATATATATATATATATATATATATATATATATACTGTATTTATTGGCGTATAACACTCACTTTTTCACCATAAAAATAAGGTGCAAATAGCGTGTGCGTGTTATACGCCAATACTTCAATTTTAGCTGCCTCAGAGGGGACAGGGAGCGGGCCGGGATGAGCGCTGTCAGATTACATTCAGTGAGAATCTCCTGTTTACTTGGCGGCCTCTGTAATAGGAAGCCCTGTCTCCTGGGTTGCCATTGGACCACTGTTCTGTTCGATCAGGCTGCACTGATGGCAATGGTGAGGCTGCTGCATTGATGGCAATGGTGAGGCTGCTCCATTGATGGCAATGGTGAGGCTGCTCCATTGATGGCAATGGTGAGGCTGCTCCATTGATGGCAATGGTGAGGCTGCTCCATTGATGGCAATGGTGAGGCTGCTCCATTGATGGCAATGGTGAGGCTGCTCCATTGATGGCAATGGTGAGGCTGCTCCATTGATGGCAATGGTGAGGCTGCTCCATTGATGGCAATGGTGAGGCTGCTCCATTGATGGCAATGGTGAGGCTGCTCCATTGATGGCAATGGTGAGGCTGCTCCATTGATGGCAATGGTGAGGCTGCTCCATTGATGGCAATGGTGAGGCTGCTCCATTGATGGCAATGGTGAGGCTGCTCCATTGATGGCACTTGTGAGGCTGCAGATGGGCATTGATCAGGCTGCATTGATGGCAATGGTCAGGTTGCAGATGGGCACTGACTCTTATTTTGCTTCAAAGTTTCTTATTTAAAATGTAGTTTTTTTTTCCTGAAACTTCCCTCTTAAAATAAATGTGCGTGTTATACGCCTGTGCGTGTTATACGCCTGTGCGTGTTATACGCCGATAAATACGGTATATACACCCATCCCTCCATCCCAGCTTTTGTTGTCAAATACCACCAAAAGACAGCTCTATTTGTGAGAAAAAAAATAAAAAGATATAAAGTTGGTTTGGGTACAGAGTTGCATGACCTCGCAAATACCAGTTAAAGTGGCCTTCCAGAAGTGGTTAAATTAACGGGCTGAAAATCACATCACACTGAATTGCACAGGGACTCAGGGAGGCGTACCATTTTAACCACTTCCCTACCAGGCCAATTCTGACATTTCTCTCCTACATGTACAAATCATCATTTTTTTTTGCTAGAAAATTACATAGAACCCCCAAACATTATATATGTTTTTTTTAGCAAAGACCCTAGAGAATACATGGCGGTTATTGCAACTTTTTATCTCACACAGTATTTGCGCAGGAATTTTTCGAACAAGTTTTTTTGGGGGAAAAAAGTTTTGTGTTTTAAAAAAAAAAAAAAAAAACAAAAAAACAAAACAGTAAAAGTTAGCCCAATGTTTTTGCATTTTGTGAAAGATGAAGTTATGCAGAGTAAATAGATACCTAACATGTCACGCTTCAAAATTGCACACGCTCGTGGAATGGCGCCAATGTTCGGTACTTAAAAATCCCCATAGGCAACGCTTGAAATTTTTTTTTTACTGGTTACATGTTTTGAGTTACAGAGGAGGTCTAGGGACAAAATGATTGCTCTTGCTACAACATTCGCAGTGATACCTCACATGTGTGGTTTGAACACAGTTTTCATATGTGGGCGGGACTTACGTATGCGTTCGCTTCTGCGTGCGAGCACACGGGGACAGCGGCGCTTAATTTTTTTTATATTGTTAATAATATGTTCTTTTTTTTAATTTTGACACTTTTTTTGAAAAAAAAAAAAAAAAATTGATCACTTTTATTCCTATTACAAGGAATGTAAACATCCCTTGTAATAGGAACATGACATGACAGGTGCTCTTAATAGTGACATATGGGGTCAATAAGACCCCATATCTTACCACTAGGCTGGGAAGCCTGAAATAAAAACAAAATAATAAAACGATCACCGCTTCCCAGCAGAAGCGGCGCCGTTTTTTTGAATGGAGAGGCCGGGCGTCCGATGATCATAGAGACTCCGGCGACCATCTGGTCCACCGGAAACCTCTATGATCTACATCCGGCGCCGGTGGATCCGCCCTCTGCCTCATCGTAACGGTGAGTCGGAACAAGCATCGGAGGGCGGCGGGGGGGGGGGGGGGGGTGTCCCCTCTCGCCTCCCATAGGAACAATCAAACGGCGGAACGGCCGCTATGATCGTTCCTATGGTGTAGAGATTCGCGGGCTGAAACCGGCAATATCTGTATGATGTCGGTAACTACAGGCATCATTCAGATATACTCGCCCAAAGCCCAGGAGGTCATATGACGGTGGGCGGGCGGGAAGTGGTTAAGAAATGAAGAAGGTCATTTTGAAATTGTTGGCAACAAGTCTAAAGAAAAGTTGGAACAGGGCAACAAAAGTACAGTATCTCTAAATTGTGGATATGGTGGGGAAGGTTTATACAGTCTAAGTTTTTATTAAAACAAGAGCTGAGAAAGGGAGTCCTAATCAAAAACATGCAGCTGGCACTTAAAAGGTGAACATGCAAATGTCTATCAAACAATATAATCAACAAAAAGTTCAGCGCCAAGAAAATATATGGATATAATAGAAAGTCCATGAGTAAAAAAAAGTCCCAGGTGAATCAATGCAAACATTTCCAGAAATCCATTATGACAGTGCAATGTGCCAATGCACTCACCAGAAAGTGAAAATATATAGGTGTCCAATTCAGGCATGGCAGGATTATATTGTAAGTTTTTATTGCTGTGTGTCTTCTTATTGGGAATATGCAAAACTTTTTGTACTGTTGATCAGTGTCCCTAAGAAAAGTAAGGGGAAAGCCAAACTTTTAGAAATGTCCTTAAGAAGTAAAAGCACTTTCACACTGGGGCGGAGAGGGGCATTGGCCTTTACCATCATTTTAGCTGCGCTTTTCGGCCCCTAGCGGGGCGCTTTTAACCACCGCTAGCGGCCGATGATGGGGTTAACAGCACCCTCAAAGTGCCGCTGTGCTTTGCAGGCGCTGCCTATTGATTTCAATGGGCAAGGGTGCAGATGCTGCTTGCAGGACTTTTTTTTTTTTTTTTTTTTTTTTAACATCCCACAAGTGCACGGCACCAGTGTGAAAGCACTCGGGCTATCACACGGGAATGATAGGAGAGGCGCTTTACAGTCGCTATTTTAAACGCTAAAACACCTGTAAAGCGCCTCAGTGTGAAAGTAGCCTAAGGGAAACTCTTAATAGAGACACCTGTGTCAGGGACAATTGTCTAAAAAGTAATTCCTCACTTCCTCTTGCATCTATGGGACCTTTGGAGTCAGACACATTGAGAAATCTAGAGCTTGAACCCTTTTGTTCCAAGGCCGATAGGATACTGTTTTAGCAGCAGTCTCAAATGAAACTGAGCATAAGGAACGGCCTCGAATGAAGCCACCATCTTACCAAACAACCTCATGCAAAGCTGAATAGAAGAATTCATCTTGCTTCGACCACATGAATCAATTCCTTTATGGTGCTGATCTTTGCCTGGGGCAAGAATACCCTTTTCTGGGTGTATCTATGATCAGATCCAAGTATTTTAGCCTTCTGCATGGTTTTAAGGAATATTTCTCTAGGTTGAGAATCCAACCTAGGTATTTCAGGTAGTTGAATGTGGTGACCATACTATGGTCTAAGCGGGCTACCAACTGGTCTATCAAAAGCAGATCGTCCAGGTAAACTATAATCGTTATACCTTGGGCCCTTAATCTGGCTAGAGGAGGGGCCAGAACCTTTGTAAACACTCAAGGTGCAGGAGTTAGACTGAAAAGCAGAGCTACACACTGAAAAAGAAGATTTTCAACCTTGAAAAGTAGATATTACTGGTGAGCGGGGAAATAGGCACATGGAGGCATGCATCTTTGATGTCGATTGATGCCAGAAGTTCTCCTTGTAAGATGAAGACAATTGATTGGATTGACTCCATGCGAAAAAAAAAGAGCGGATATTCAGGAATCGAATTAGATTTCTGAGATCCAGAATGTCCATTCGGTTTGGGCACCGTGAAAAAAAGGTTTGAACCAAACCCCAATCCCTGCTCTTACATGGGGATCACCATGATCACTTTTTTGCCAAAAGATGGTCCAATGCTTGAAAAGAAAGACTTCTTTTTCTCTGGATCCTTAGGAACGTTTTATCTGAGATAACGAGGAGATGGGAACTCTCGGAACTCCAGTTTGTTTGGAGCTATTGAGGAAGTCCCCCATCAGTCTCGACACTCTTCCTATCAGACCCTTGGGAACGGCAGAAGTATTCCCCCTACTCGAGCGAGCGGGGGCGCCTCCTCATAAGGAGGCCTTAGTATTTTGGAGGTTTCCTTCCCCAAGACTTCTTTTGTCCCTGGGGTTGACCCTGAGGATTAACTTTTGAATTTGACAGCGGAGGCCATCGTGGCTGCCTGGAGGCTGATGCCCCTGGCACCGGAGAATTAGCTTGTTAAATCGAAATACATTTACTCCTTTTCTTAAATGGCAAAGGGGTACTTTTTCCACTAGAATTTCTTTGGATGTATTACCCAAATCATCCCCAAACAGCCGTTTCACCACAAAAAGGAAGACTAGCCAGGAGCTTCTTGCATGGCACTTAGCAAAGGGCGCAAGGCCTGAAGGATAGAATCTCTCATAGCAACTATTGCAAACATAAAGTTGCTAGTAGTTTGTCAGATCCTGGGCCTGCTGAACAGGATAGCCTTGAGCACCTGTTTAAACTGGTCTCTCAACGATTAACCAATTACTGCTGGCGCAGGCTGAGACACTCAACCTGCCAAAGAAAAAAGGATTGTTTTTTTTTTGTAATAGGAATTCCAACTTTTTATCCTTTGGATCCCTAAGCATTTGAGCATTGTCTGCTGGACAAGTCAAACTTTTATTCACAGAGGATATAGCAGCGTTAATTGCTGGTATACCCCACTTTTAGTGAATTTTTTCTCCCATAGGATAAAGTGTGAAAAACTTTTTAGGAGGGAAAAAATGCTTATCAGGGTGATCCCAAAAGCTTTTCCAGCAACGAATGGACAGGAAAGGCATGCACAGCTTGAGGAGGCTTTAGCGAACCCACTCAGTTAAAGGTACAAAATTGTGGAGTGGACCATTCAGCAAGAAATTGCACCATCAAGCTTACAGATTGTGAAGCTGATCCCCCCCAGAAGAAGAGTCATCAGCCTCTTCATGGTCCCCTGAAGGAATGCATCTTCTCCCACCCCCAGTTCCTCAGCTTGAATAAAGCACCCTGCCTCCCATAAAGCACCCTGCCGGTAAAAACTTTATAGCTGAAAAAACCAAAGCTCTGGATCACGGGGTCAAGCTCTCTAAAAAGAGAAGAGTTACAGGCTAAACCTAGTTTCTTCTGCCATGAGGCCCGGGTACCATTCAATTCGGCCTGAAAAGACACTTTGAATGGATCCGGCTGCATAGCTAGCCCCAGCAAGGATTGCTCCAGTGGAGTTCAGCACAGCACATCTTTACTCGTGACCAACACCTTAGACACTGGCGAAAAAACTGAGGTTCTCCCAGTATGTTTGGGGGGGTTATATAGGGAGGCAACTTCCTGTTTTCCATCACCTGCAGGTGGCCTATAACCCACATAGTAATTACTATGGCTCTGTGTCCCGTGATGTACGATTAAGAAAAGTCCTGCAAGCAGCATCTTTGGGGGGCTTTAGGAGCGGTGTATACACCGCTCCTAATGCGCCCCTGCCCATTAAAATCAATGGGCAGCGCTGCCGAAGTGCTTGCAAAGGACAACGGCAGCGACACAACCTTTTATTTGGCTGAAAAGCACCTACTAAAACTAGCAGCACTTTACCGCTGACGTCCCCATGCTGTCAGTGTGAAAGGGCTCTTAATAAAAGCTGACCATTATTTGAGTGACCCAAAGTTCCTCTTAAAAAGAAAGCAATGCAGCCAACACATTCAAAGATTGCAAGCTGCAATATAGGAAGTTTTTAACTTGTACTTCTTGGGAAAAAAGGCCTGGTGGACAGAATTCTTAGTTTGCTTGTTATTTGTACATATCTGGAAACATAAAATCCAAAGTTAAAATGACATCAGTAAATAAAATAATAAAAACATTTGCCCATAAAATGGTCATCAGAAAGACTTGCTGTGCTACCAAAAGTACCACATTCAACTAGGAATGTTAGAATAAATGTAAACATGAACTAGAAATGATATCTGCATTACATTAGCGAGGAGCAAAAAAATAAAAAATAAAAAAAAGTGCCGTGTGTTATAATTTTAACATGCTTTTATGTTCGTTTAATGATCAATGTATGCAAGCAGCAAATATTGATATATTATCTCTACAAATCTGGAATTCCTAACTGGGGACTTAAAAAAATGTTGGTGGCCCAAGGAATAACTGTCAGGCTTCGTAAAGCATTTCACGGGCAATTCTTAGTTAAAGAGAACTCTGTGGGAATTCTTACCATTGACAGTAGGGGTAAGATTTCCGCCGCAAAGGCTCATGAATGTATTACCTTAAGTGTACTCAATATTCCTTTCTGCAATTTTATACTGCTCCCTCATTGCTGAAGGCAACTGCTCCCTATTATGCAGCTCCCCCACAAGGGGTTACTACAGAAATTCTCCCCGTGAACATTCTACTCATATGTGACAACTACACGTATGGAGAAAAAAAAAAAAAAAAAAAGAAGAGCAGTAAATTAAAAAGGATGACCTTTCATGCATGTTTAGGTTCATGCGAGCCTTTACTTTAATCACATTACTTTTTGGTGCATCAGTTTCATAACAGTTCATAACTTTGTAAGATGAAACTAAAACACGGAGCAACCTGGTGACCCCAACACTTATCCAATATATGCACATCTGAGAAAAGCTTTACAGCCCCCTAGGTCTCATAGCTGGAGGGTCAGTTACAGGGTTTCATTTTTAAGGCTACTGTGAACTGGATTATAAATTAACAGATCGCTAAAGTTAATTTATTTTTTTTAACCTTTCTTTAAAAAATGCGCCTAAAAATATTTTGTGACATATGTTGCTATGTACAGAGTCTATAGTAGAATAAATCATAACACTTTGGTTTCAGCAGTTTATATTCAAACATGATGCATGGCACTGCACAGGTTAATGCCTGACCTCTGTCTGCAGTGTGAGAACTGCATTTTTCCTATGAAGAAACTACGTATCCCACAATCCCTGGGTCTCTCAGTTTAGAGCGGATACAGGTGAAAGCTACACAATAAATTAGATCTGACAGCCACAAGCAGGCACACAGAAAGCTCACTGATGCAGCTAGAAAATTATTGTCTGAAAATAGTGTCGAAAGAAAGAAAAAAAAAAAAAAAAAAAAAAAAAAAAAAAAAGTGCCGATAATGGTTGTTAAAATTGGCTGCAATTTTGCCTTGCTTATGGTGTGTTTATCATAGGTCACGTGACCCAAAAAATGCATCAAACACACAATGGGTGCATTTTTGATGCATTCTTGCTGCGATTTCAATAGGGAGGTGCGTTTTAGGTGCGGTTTGCCAAATATCCACCAATAGGGCAGCAAGCAGGATTTTTAACGCCACTTCAAAAAAGGTGCCAATAAAGGCTAACAATAAATGAATATTAATTTTCATGATATATATTTTAAAAAAGTCAAATAGAATACATTTATTAGAGATAGAGACAACACAAAAAGAGAGAGTTAGGCCTCATGCACACGAGACGCTGTTAAACTCGCGTTCAGAGGCAGTTGGACACTTTTTTCAACTGCCCCTGAACCCATTCAATGTTATCCTATGTGTCCATGTACACAGTCTCGTTTTTTGGCGTTTTTAGGCAGTTGCATTTAACCTAGGTTTTTTCAGAAGCAAAAAAATGGGTTCAGACGCATAAGTTTTCTACGTTTCAGACGCCAAATGCGGCTAAACGCCGGTACCCGCGTTTATAAGTGTTTTTTACAACCCGAATTTGGGGCCACATATCTTGGGGCCACTTGGTGCTAGAAACCCCAAATTTGGTGTGCTAATACAGTTGTACTAACACAAACAAATTTGGGGTTCCTAGCACCAAGTGGCACTGAGATATGGGGCCCCAAAGTCGGGTCACAAAATGTCACTCTGCTGCAGAAGTGCTTGACATTTTGCGACCCAATTTTGGGGCCCCGTATCTCGGGACCACTTGGTGCTAGGAACCCCAAATATGTTGTAGTGCTAGTTCCACTGTGTTAGCACTCCAAATTTGGAGTTTCTAGCACCAAGTGGCCCAAGATATGGGGCCCCAAAGTTGGGTCGCAAAATGTCAATTTCTGCTTTGCAGACGCTTCTAGGCGCAAACGCGGCATGCAAACGCGGCAAAACTGGCGTTTCTAAACGCCGGCTTCAGCTTTTAAAAACACAAAGTGTATTACTTTGATCTAAAGGACAAATCGTTACAATGTTTATACTTAAGTTCCACTGCTAAAGAATGTTGTGATTCTTGGCAGACTGGCCCTTTCTTTTTTTTCCCTTTCTTTTGAAGGCTGTTGGCATTAGCAGAGCAGAGAGAATTCTCTGCATAGAAAGAATCAGGAAAAACTGTCAAGATCGCAACGGAAAAAAAAAAATAAATAAAATTGTGATTACGATACTTAACGATTAACCGCGCAGCTCTACTACTGGCATATTCCATACACTTCTCATTAGACTGATGTCAACAATGGGCTGGGTGAATACAAAGAAACAAATGGCAGGTAGCCAGTTGAAATTCCACAAGCCGCTTCATAATTTCACAGCAGAAAAAGGATTCCCAGAGTACTGTGTGTTAAACACATAGGTAAATGTAATTTGTCTTCCAAAATTTACTTTCATAGCAAACTATCTTTTGCAAGCTGTAATAACACAAAGTACTTCACACATTAGGCTTCCTTCAGGCTTTACATCAAAAAGGGCAAAACAGGCTACAAAAAAGGGAGCACAAATGATTACTGAAAAAGGAGAATAAATATTTTCTAGGTTTTATATTTAAATGCAAAAAAAAAAAAAAAACCACACATCCTGTTCGGAACATAAGGCTGCATTCATACCTGAGCGTCGTGTTTTCTATCATTTTTGGGGCTTTTTTTTTTTTTAGCGCATGTGTACAGCATTTTAAAGGGTTTTTAAGCTGTCATTTAATTAACTAATAGAGAAAAATATAATCCGTTTCATCATTTGTTGCTGTTTTTCAGCCCTCTCCATCTGCTTTTATTTATTTAATTTTGCTGTGTTCAGAATTAAGCAATCACATTGAAACTCATGTTAAATTAGGAGTCAGTACACACCTGCCATCATTTTAAGTGCCTCTGATTAACCCCAAATATCGTTCAGTAGGTCTTTCCTGACATTTTTTTTAGTTGCATCCTACAGCAAAGGCCAAGGTCCGCAGAGAGCTTCCAAAGCATCAGAGGGATCTCATTGTTAAAAGGTATCAGTCAGGAGAAGGGTACAAAAGAATTTCCAAGGCATTAGATACACCACAGAACACAGTGAAGACAGTCATCATCAACTGGAGAAAATATGGCACAACAGTGACATTACCAAGAACTGGACGTCCCTCCAAAACTGATAAGACCAGAAGAAAACTGGTCAGGGAAGCTACCAAGAGGCCTACAGAAACATTAAAGGAGCTGCAGGAATATCTGGCAAGTACTGGCTGTGTGGTACATGTGACAACAATCTCTCATATTCTTCATATGTCTTGGTTATGGGGTAGAGTGGCAAGATGGAAGCCTTTTCTTACAAAGAAAAACATCCAAGTCTGGCTAAATTTTGCAAAAACACATCTGATGTCTCCCTAAAGCATGTGGGAAAATATGTTCTGGTCTGATGAAACCAAGGTTGAACTTTTTGGACATAATTCCAAAAGATATGTTTGGCACAAAAACACTGCACATCACCAAAAGAACACCATACCCACCGTGAAGCATGGTGGTGACAGCATCATGCTTTAGGGCTGTTTTTCTTCAGCTGGAACAGGTGCCTTAGTCAAGGTAGAGTGAATTATGAACAGTTCCAAATACCAGTCAATATTGGCACAAAACCTTCAGGCTTCTGCTAGAAAGCAGAGCATGAAGAGGAACTTCATCTTTCAGCATGACAATGACCCAAAGCACACATCCAAATCAACAAAGGAATGGCTTCACCAGAAGAAGATTAAAGTTTTGGAATAGCCCAGCCAGACCTGAATCCTACTGAAAATCTGTGGGGTGATCTGAAGAGGACTGTGCATAGGAGATGCCCTCACAATCTGACAGATTTGGAGTATTTTTGCAATGAAGAGAGGGCAAATATTACCAAGTCAAGATGTGCCATGCCGATAGACTCATACCCATAAATGAGTGCTACAATATATTAGTTAAAGGCCCCTATCACACGATCGGACCGTTCAGGTCTGCCTGTCAGTTTTGACGGCGGACCTGAACGGGCGCTCCATGTTAGCCTATGGAGTGACGGATGTCAGCGGAGACATGTCTGCTGACATCCGACCAGGTCCGATCAGCTAAAAGCAGACAGATGGCCTTACGTCCAGGTCCGTTGCTGTCGGATCGGGTGAGATCTGATGAAAACGGACATGCGATCCCTCCGATCCGATCCCTCCATAGGCGGCAGCGGCGCCTGACAGGCCCCTCTCCGCTCAGCGAGCAGAGAGGGACCTGTCATCCGCCGGCTCAGCGGAGATCAACGGAGAGATCTCCCGCTGAGCCGGCGGACCGAAGCGGAGTCCGCCTCGTGTGAAAGGGGCCTAAGGGTGTGCACACTTATGCAACCATATTTTATTTTTTATTTTTATTTCCCTCCACCTAAAAGATTTCAGTTTGTTGTTCAGTTGAGTTGTATGGTTTATAGGTCATATTAAAAAGGTGGAAAAAGTTCTGAAATTATTTATCTTTGTATCATTTTTCTACATCACAGAAACCTGACATTGTAACAGGGGTGTGTAGACTTTTTAGATCACGGTACCAACCTCACATAGTTACTACAGAAGCTCGATTTTTATTTTACAGGCCAGCTTATAATAAAGCTTACCTGTAGGTTAAATGAATATCTCCTAAACGTGCATCATTTTAGGAGGTATTCTAGTGCGCAGCAGCTGACGTCACCGGCGCATGCACTAGAATGGCATACCCATGCTGATCCCTCAAAGCTCTGTGCTGCGGCCATGAGTGTCATTGCAGCTCAACCATTTAAGATGACAGACCACCTGAAGATGGAAGCCTCTGCAACGGGGACAATGCGCTGCTGAAGGGCTTTGTTTTTAAGTAAAGTCTTTCATAATGTGCTAGTATCCAATGCACACTAGCACATTACGCCTTTACTTTTTTTTTTTCCTTCAACATTTACTAGGTCAGGAATAAACCTACTGGAGCAGCATTTCTCCATTCCAGTCCTCAAGGCGCACAAACAGGCCATGTTTTCTGGATTTCCCTCAGATGAAACGGCTGTGGTAATTACTAAGGCAATGAAACTGATCAAAATAATGGAGAGCCTGAAAACATGACCTGTTGAAGACTGGAATTGAGAAACACTGGGCTCAGTGTGCACATTTTAGGGTTAATAAAGCATTTATATATACAGTGATCCATGCGGTCACATAATGAGCCCCCGGAACTGTGAAAAGACATGGCTCCTAGATTCTTCAGGAATGTACCGTAATAGAGTCAATTTGGATTGTGCGCAGTGGAACGTTGCTTCTTTTCTATCTGCCCAACTGGAATACGTTCCATTTGTACATTTTCTGCACTAAATAAATATACTCACACTCCGATGGACGGCTTCTGTTATTTAAACCAGCACTTGTTTACATGATTAGAAGATTTAGTATTACAACAATGCCACCTACTGGTACAAGTCCTGAACTACAATTGTCATGCTATAATAAACAGAGTTCTTATGAGAATAGAATTTTAGAATATATCAGATTATTTTCAATTAGAACATAGCAAATCATTTTTATTTAGAATTTTTGAATAAAGCAGACAATTTTGATGTAGAATATTAGACTATAGCCGATAATTTCCAAACTACTCTCCAGCACACAAGTAAGGTATGTGTAGCAAGATGACAAAGTGCACACAAACCAAAATATATATCTATATCTCTATCAATATCAATCAATCATTTTCTTTCCACAACAAAACTTCATTAGGGATAAAGCAAGAATCTGAAAGATGATTTGTCTTTAATTTGACCAGACATGTAGCTCCACTGTCCAGAATTGAGAAAAACTTCCAAAAAAAAACAAAACAAAAAAACTGCTCAACTGACAACCTTCCTTTGAGTGGCCCTTCTGTCGGTGGGAAAACGTCATTTAGGGCTAGTTTACACTTGCTTCAAAACAAGGCTTTGGACACGCTTGGTTAAAGCTTTCTGAGCGCCAGTCAAAGCCCCTGTCACTAAAAAAAAATGGTTAGCTTACAGCCCTGTTTACACCTGCTTTTGCTTTAAAAATGATACCCCATGTAGCTTTAGTGGTGCTTCAAAGCGTCTTCAAAGACTCCATAGAAGTCTAAGGCAAAGCTCGCTCGAAGCACCAAGCAAAAGCCAGTGTGTAAACAGGACTGTAAGCTAACCATTTTATTTAGTGACAGGGGCTTTGACTGGCGTTCAGACTAAGGCTATTGCCGAAACGCGTCAGCTTTATTGTTTTATTGTCACTCTGATGTACCAATAAACGTCACTTCAAGGATTACAGTTTTGCCGGCTTTCCTTATTACTGTTGCATTGGAGTGTGTTGGGACACATCGAGCCTCGGCACCTGTGAGTGGACCTGGTGTATGGATTAAGTTGTCCCTGCAGAGAGCGCTGTTACCTTTCTTCTTTTCCATGGCGTTCAGAGAGCTTTAACAAAGCCTGTCCGAAGCCTTGTTTTGAAGCAAGTGTAAACTAGCCTTAAGAGGACTCTGAATAATGTGATAAACAATTAACTAAATAAATACTGCAAGCTAGTTTAACCTCTTGGTGACCAGCGATGTAACCGCACGCCACTAGACTTAAAGTGGTTATACCGGGATGATGCCTTCAGCTGCTTCATACTGGAGCGGCGCACCTGCGGTACGTTCGGAAAAGTCCTGCAAGCAGCAGCTTTGGAGTGGTTTGGGAGCGCTGCATACAGCACTCCCAAAACGCCCCTGCCCTTTAGAATCAATGCGCAGTGCTTCGGAAGTGCCTAAAAAAAAAAAAAAAAAAGTTTTTTGGGGTTAAAAAGTGCCCCACTAGCGGCCAAAAAGCTGTGCAAAAGCGCCACTAAAACAGTGCTAAAGCGCCTCTAAAACGAGTGGCGCTTTACCACTAAATGGCTGGCGCTTTCAGTGTGAAAGCAGCACTATTCTTTTTATT